>NC_080176.1:69418570-69607912 GCF_950295315.1 Erinaceus europaeus
CTCATTTCCTCCCTCCCTCCCTTTCTCCCTTCCTTCCTGCCAGTCTTCCTTTCTTACAGCGTCAGAGACCTTCTGTACTAGCAGTATGAGCAGTACACCATCCTAGAGCACATGTGGTCTTTCTGAGAGAAAAGGGTTCTGACTCTATTTTAAACTTTGCCTTTTCATTTTGTACTATATATATAAAAAACTGCCGGAAACACTGGGCCTGTGTCAGTTTTTAAACCTGAAAATAGAGAGTATTTTGCTAAGGCTTCTTCCTTCTTTCCTCTCTCGCTCCCTTCTTCCCTTTCTCACTCCTTTCCTTCCTCCTTTCTTCCCACTCCCTTCCTCCCTGCCTCCCTCACCCTTCCTCCCTCCCTCCCTTCCTTCTTTCCTCCCTCCCTTCTTTCCTTCCTTCCTCCCTCCCTCCCTCCCTCCCTTCCTCCTTCCTTCCTTCCTCCCTCCCTCCCTTCCTTCCTCCCTTCCTTCCTTCTTTTCCCAAATGTAAGATATATAGAGAAATGGGGAATCGTGCAGTAGGGCAGCGAGTTAAGCACATGGGGCAGCGCAAAGTGCAAGGACCAGGGTAAGGATCCTGTTTGGAGCCCCAGCTCCCCACCTGCAGGGGAGTCGCTTCACAAGCTTTGAAGCAGGTCTGCAGATGTCTTTCTCTCCCCCTCTCTGTCTTCCCCTCCTCTCTTCATTTCTCTCTGTCCTATCCAACAACAATGACATCAATAACAATAATAACTACAACAATAAAAACAAGGGCAATAAAATAAATAAATAAATGCCTTGAAAAAAAAGATATAGGGAGTTGGGTGGTGGCTCAGCTGGTTAAGCCCACGTGGTGCAAAGGGCAGAGACTGGAGTAAGGATCCGGTAAGCCCCTAGCTCCTCACTGCAGGGGAGTCACTTCACAGGCAGTGAAGCAGGTCTGCAGGTGTCTGTCTTTTTCTCCCCCTCTCTGTCTTCCCCTGCTCCCTCTATTTCTCTCTGTCCTTTTCAACAACGACAACATCAATAACAACAACAGTAATAACTACAACAATAAAACAAGGGCAACAAAAGGGACAATAAAAAAGATATAGAGAGAGACAGATTGAGAGGGAGACTGACACCTATCACAGCGCTATTCTACCTCTTACGCACCTATGCACGGTGCTCCTATAGATGCTGGGGATTCAAATGTGGATCCCTGTATAGGGTAAAGGAAATGGACTACTGGTGTAGACTAGTGGGTTAACTTTCTGAAACCAATTTTTAGTCTTCACAGATTCCACTGGTAATTGGGGAAGGATATTCTAAAAGATGAGTGTAAATTAGACATTTTTCTGCATTCCACAGTTTCTTCATGGATAGTGAAAATTATTTTCACTTTGGCTTTTTTAAAATAATGGATATTTAGTATTTGTAAATGTTATTATTTTTTTTAATTAGAATTTTTTGTATTCTTTTGCATACTCTTGTAAAAGCTCTCAAAGAGTAAACATTTATTTGTCCCTTCTTTCTGCCAAGATAATGAAGCAAATTCAGAGAAAAAAATTAACCATGCAGAGGGTAAATAATTAAAAAATGCATTCTGTTATTTATATCTTTGGTAATTGACAGGTTAAATCATTTTTATGGCATTTGCATTAATACATAATTACTGAATCAGAATTAAAAATTGACCAGAAATTTATAGTTTTCCAAATCGCCAAGCTTGATTCTAGTGGCACTGAACTGTGTAGGGCATTCTGACTTGCTATATCTTCTGGGTGATGTTGGTGAGATTGATAGGACTCAGCACATGCTAGGAGCCTGATGCTAGTGCACCTGGTTGAGAACACATGTTACCATGCACAAAATCCCAGGTTCGAGCACCTGATACCCACCTTTAGGAGGAAAGCTTTATAGGCAATAAAGCAGGTATGCAGGTGCCTCTTTGTCTCTCCTTTTATATCTCCCACTCCCCTCTCAAATTTTGTCTGTCCTATCTGATAAAAAAAAAAAAAGAAGAGAAAAGGAAAGAAAAGAAGAGAAAAAAATGGCCACTGATAGCAGTGGATTAATAGTGCCAACACTGAGGCAGCAGTATTCCTAGTGGTAAAAAATTAAATTAAATTAAATGTAAAAAATCAGTACATGCATACAACAACAAAAATTAGTGGAATTTGGGAATTATTTGGTGTTAATTCTACTTCCATAAAATGAGTGTATACTGTATAGGCACATGACTGACAGTGGGTGTAAAAATGCTTTATTTACACAAAAGAAAAGAGGGGTACAACTTCACACAACTCCCACTAACGGACCTCCATATACCATCCCCTCTCTGATACTTTCCTATTCTTTAACTGTCTGGGAATATGGGCCCAAGATCATTGTGGGATGCAGAAGGTTGAAGGTCTGGTTTCTGTAATTGCTTCCCTGCTGAACATGGACGTTCACATGTGGATCCATACTCCCAGCCTGCCTCTCTCTTTCTGTAGTGGAGAAGGGCTCTGGTAAAGCAAAGCTCCAAGGCACATTGGTGGGGTTGTCTGTCCAGGGAAGTCTGGTCACATCCTGCTAGCATCTGGAACCTGGTGGCTGAAAAGAGAGTTAACATACAAAGCCAAACAAATTGCTGACCAGTCATGGAAATAAAGGCTGGAATAGTGCAAATGAAGAGTTGGGGGTCCTCCATTTTATCGACAGCTAGTAGGCATATTTTAGTTATATTTCAAAGGGTCTGTAGCTATACTAGTGTTTTTTTTTAAATTAAATTAAATTAAATTTATTTATTTAAAAAAGGGAGACATTAGGGAGTCGGGCTGTAGCACAGTGGGTTAAGTGCAGGTGGCGCAAAGCACAAGGACCTGCATAAGGATCCCAGTTCCAGCCCCGGTTCCCCACCTACAGGGGAGTCGCTTCACAGGCGCTGAAGCAGGTCTGCAGGTGTCTATCTTTCTCTCCTCCTCTCTGTCTTCCCCTCCTCTCTCCATTTCTCTCTGTCCTATCCAACAATGACAATAACAATAATTACTACAACAATAAAAAAACAAGGGCAACAAAGGGAATAAATAAATAAAATAAATATTTAAAAAAAAAGGGAGACATTAACAAAAACATAGGATAGGAAAGGTATAACTCCACACACCAGATCTCTATATCCCATCCCCTCCCCTGATAGCTTTCCCATTCTTTATCCCTCTGGGAGTACGGACCCAAGGTCATTGTAGGTTGCAGAAGGTGGAAGGTCTGGCTTCTGTAATTGCTTTCCCGCTGAACATGGGCATTGACAGATCAGTCCATACTCCCAGTCTGCCTCTCTTTTTCCCTAGTAGAGTGGGTCTCTGGGGAATGTGAGCTCCAGGACACATTGGTGAGGTCATCTGTCCAAGGAAGTCTGGTCACCATCATGCTGGCATCTGGAACCTGGTGGCTGAAAAGAGAGTTAACATACAAAGCCAAACAAATTCTTGAACAATTATGGACTTAAAGGCTGGAATAGTGCAGATGAAGTGTTGGGGGGTACTCACTGCAGACTATTTGTAAAAGGCATTAGCCTTGAAATTCCCTTTTTATGCAGTTGTTTGTTAAGTGCTTTTAGTATGAGTTGCTTGTAGTATGAGGTGTAAAATTCCTTGCCCCTTCCCCCTTGAATAAGCAGGACCTAATCAGTTAAGGCCACCCATTGTTCAAAGGACCCTGCCTGAGGACAAGCCTTATCAGGACCTTATCAGTGAAGGCCACCCATTGTTCGAAGGACCCTACATGGGGACAAGCCTTATCAGGACCTTTGAACAGACTTTGTGGTGTGCTGTCTACGGGATGGGTGGTCATAGCCGATGGCAGGAGGATGTGCCTGGTTGAATTCTATTGGTTGTGTGATCTTACTATATTTGAAACTAGCCCGCGCTTTGCTTTGAATGGATCACGCTTTTGCTAAGTTTGAAATGATTGGATCTTGTGTTTGCTATAGCCTGTTATTGGATGTAGGTTGATAAGGTGATGTGCTCCCCCTCCCTGAGTGTAGTCTGAATTCCTATAAATTGTATGGTTTGAGCCCTGTTCGGGGTCGAGCTTGGTAGACTAACACCAGTCACCATCTCGGCCCGGATTGCAATTCGTCAATAAACATCTTTGCTTCCTTACAGTGGATGGTGGTTTGATTTATGCTCGCTAACACTATTGTGTACTTTTACTTTCAGGTATATATTTTGTCCTAGTTTATGTATACATGTGAACATATGCTCTATCTCAGGGGATCTGGTCTATATCTAGGTTTTGGGACTTTGTTAGGAAGTGAACCACCTGGAGTGGAATTAGAGAATACTATGAAAGGAAAGGTCTCACTCTAGTAATGAAATTGAAGGGTTGTCTGTCATTCCACACCTGAAGTCTCTGGACACAGTCTGAAGTGAAGCATGCTGAGGTGGCACTCGTTGCGTTGGTTAAGTTGCTATCGGCGATGCAATATTATTTGATATGAATTGAGAGGAGCAAGCAGGAAAGTGCTCTCCACCACAAGGTTCCAGGACTAGGGGGAAATATAGGCTCTATAGTGGAGATGCGAAGTTCCTGCTGTCTTAGGGTTCAAGAAGACAATGGATAGTTATTGTTATCATCACATTATTTGGTAATTGGGTTGACTTTGAAAAGTCCTTTTTATTAGAGTTTGCTGTTAATATATCAAATACACAGCCTACATATTAAAAAGACTCAGTCTGTGTTTTAAAAACTTTGAGACATACAATTAATTTTCCCCTCATATTAATTAACTAGTGATTTATATGACTACACTTTACTAGGAGTGTACATAAACACCATTCCCACCACCAAAAGACTGTGTCCCATCCCACTCACCCACCCCACCCCCCACCCGCCCAGGAAACTGCATGTCTACCCCTCACCACAGGGTTTTTACTTTGGTGCCCTACTTTCAATTTAGTCAGATCCTGCTTTTAGTTTCCCTTTCAGATCTTCTTTCTCAACTTCTGTTGATGAGTGGGATCATCCCATACTCATCTTTATCTTTCTGACTTAGCTCACTTAACATAATTCCTCTAGCCCTGTCCAAGATGGGTCGGAGAAGGTAGGTTCATTGTTCTTAATAGCTGCATAGTATTCCATTGTGTATATATATACCACAGCTTTGTTAGCCACTCATCTGTTGTTGGACACCTGGGTTGCTTCCAGGTTTTAGCTATTATGAATTATGCTGCTATGAACAAAGGTGTACATATATCTTTTTGATTGGGCATTATGGAATCCTTGGGGTATATCCCCAGGAGAGGAATTGCTGGCTCATATGGAAGGTCCATGTCTAGACTTGTGAGAGTTCTCCAGACTGCTCTCCACAGAGGATGGACCAATTTACATTCCCACCACCAGTGCAGAAGGGGTTCTCTGTCCCCACAGCCTCTCCAACATTTGTTGCTGCTGTCCTTTTTGATGTATGCCATTCTCACAGGAGTGAGGTGGTATCTCAATGTTGCCTTTATTTGTATTTCTTTGACTATGAGCGACCTGGAGCAGTTTTTCATATGTTTGTTAGCCTTTTGGATCTCCTCTGAAGTGAATGTTTTGTTCATATCCTCTGCCCATTTTTGGATGGGGTCATTTGCTTTTTTGGTGCTAAGTTTGCTAAGCTCTTTGTATATTTTGGTGATTAGTCTCTTGTCTGATGTATGGCATGTTGAAGGTCTTCTCCCATTGTGTGAGGGGTGTCTTTGTTTGTGTAATAGTTTCTTTGGCTGTGCAGAAGCTTTTCAATTTGATGTAGTCCCATTGGTTTGTTTCTGCTTTATATTCCTTGAAATTAGGTTTGTTTCATCAAAGATGTCCTTGAGGTTTAGGTTGGAAAGTGTTCCACCAATGTTTTCCTCTAAGTATTTGATAGTTTCTGGTCTAACATCCAGGTCCTTGATCCATTTGGAGATGATTTTTGTTTCTGGTGAGATAAGGTGGTTCAGTTTCATTCTTCTGCATGCTTCAACCCAGTTTTCCCAGCACCATTTATTGAAGAGAGCCTCCTTCCTCCATTTAATACTTTGGGCCCCCTTATCAAAGATTAGATGTCCACAAGTGTGGGGGTTTAGTTCTGGGCTTTCAGTTCTGTTCCACTGGTCTGTGTGCCTGCTTTTGTTCCAGTACCAGGCTGTTTTGATCATGATGGCCTTATAATATAGTTTGAGATCTGGGAGTGTGATGCCTCCATTTCTGTTTCTTTTCCTCAAGATGGTTTTGACAATTCTAGGTGTTTTCTGGTTCCAGATAAATGACTGTAGTTTTTGTTCTATTCTCTGAAAGAAGCTTGGTGGAACTTTGATGGGTATCGCATTAAATTTGTATATAGCTCTGTATATCGCATTAAATTTGTATATATCTCATTTTGATATATAAATTTGTATATATCTCATTTTGATATATAAATTTGTATATATCTCATTTTGATATATATATATATATATATATATATATTTTCCTGATCCTAAAATCTGATATGGAGGTGGATCCGAGTTATTGTCTGGGGAGATGATGCCATGGCTGGGAAAAGGACCAGAAAGCTGGATCAGGGAAGAGAATAGCTCCCTAATATGGAAAAAGGGGTATAAATATTGTTGACTGTTAACCCCATCGATTTGATGTGATCTGGGGCCCCTAATTAGCTTATGAGCCTGTGTGACCTCTGCATCCCTTCAGATCTGAGCTCACATTCTGTGGTCATGCGTAGGAACATTCCATGCTGCCCCAGTATCCACCCATCTTCCTCAGGTGTAGCATAGAGTATGTTGTCCATCCTTCCTTCGGGGGATGAAACATTCTCTACCATTGTTGATCTAAGTTGAGGGCAATGTCCTATGGGGGCCCACAAAGGGGTCTATTGTGTTGTTCCTGATAAAGATGACCGGTAACAGTTGGAGAGAGGGATTTATTTGAGTTCTAGGCACATCAATTCTGCAACAGAGATCTTGACAGGTTCCTGATTCCTGTAGTTGATTCACCTGTTGGAAAGGTGAACTTTTCCAAAGTGGAAACTCTACTGTTGATTATCAGTCTAAATTTTGGTCAAAGGATGTACACATTTTATGGAAAGGATGCCTATCATTCTTGATTGGATTTACTACATCCTTTTTGTCATTTAGAACTTAGGTTATCCACATCTATCTAACACTCAATATCTTCTCTGATCTTCTATTTTGTCTTTTTAACATTCAATTCTCGATCTTGCATCCCAAGACACATCATTATTATTTCTGGTATTTTCTCTGAGTTATCTGGTTAGATTTTAAATATTTTTTCTCCATTCCCTTTATCTATAGTCTAAAAGAATATTCCCTTAATATTCTTTTTATAAATAAAACTTCATTGAAATTTAAATCACATCATATGATTTAGCCCACTTATAATGTGAAAATTTCCTCCATCTGTTATTCTTAATACAAAGTATATTTTAATAACAGAATGGCATTATGAAATTATTTCTAAATGGGTAACATCAGGTTTATACACTAATCTTACCATAGCATTTAGTATTTCTTTAAGATTTCATGTCTCATCAAAGGTATGAAAAGATAATGACCCTTAATTATTGGAGGTGTCATAAACATTAGCCTACGAACAGAGAGAGAAATTTAGCCACTCATGGAACACAAATATCTTCACAGAAATCTCAATAATAGTACTAGTAGTGAGGTCACTCAGATGTTCAGACCTCACACCCATTAGAAGGCTACAGTTACCTTTTTCAATAATAGTTGGTACTATTAGTTTTATCTCAGTTATTAAATATAATTACTGGGCTAAGACAAATGTCAGAAGACTATTTGTGTCTTTGAAGGGATATATAAGATTTAAATACATCTACATTTAGATGTATATTTAATATAAAGTACAAAAATAGATTTAAATATTAAATAAGGAAGGATATGTCTGAAGTTCCAAAAGAATCAAACCACTTATTTGGGGTTAAAAAAAGTTGATTTATTTTGAGCATCTATTTAGAAAACAGAACTAGCCCAAACAGGTTATTTTTACTGAGAGGATGAATGGTTCCACATAGAGAAGAATAACCTAGTAAGAGAATCACTCCAGAAAGGAATATTGAATCCTAAAAATTAAATGAATTTCTGGCTACCGTAAGTGGTACACAGAGGCCATAGTCAGAAGAACTATTATACTTGTAGAGTTCACTTTTATTCACAAGTGTTGGACTTCTGAGTTTAGGGATTTATTTATTTACTTATTTACTAATATTGCCACCAGGGTTCTCACTGAGGTTCAGTACCTACATGACCAATCCATTCCTCTGGTGTCATTTTTCCTCCTCTTCTTTTTTGTTTAACAGACAGAGAGAAATTGAGATGAGAGGGAGACAGAAATAGAGACACCTGCAGCACTTGCTTCACTGCTCATGACATTTTCTCTATTGTGGGTCCTTTAAACTCAAGCAGAATTACACATACTTAATAAAGCAGATATTAGTCACAATGAGACAAAACTATTGTTACTGAAACTGAAACAAATAACCAAAAGTCAAGTGTTACTTACATATTGCAATAAGACTTTAAAAATTAGTAGTAGTCATTTAATTATGGTTTACAATATTATAAGGCTACAGGTGTATCTTTTCAAGTTGCACACACCAAAAAAGGTATGTTTCTAACCATTAAAATATTTCATTAGTGATTTAATATTGATTCACAAAATTACAAGGTGTTCCCACCACCAGAGTTTTGTATCCCCAATCCTTTCATTGTAAGCTACAGAAGTTCTGCTGAGATTGCAGATATGGGTTAACTATTATTTATACAACTATCTGTATTTGACCATTTTTATGGTCTCATCTTCTCTTCCTTTCAAAGTCACACATATACCCATTACTACATCTAGAGGTCATTCCCTTTCCCTTTTCTCTCTCTGGGTCCTGATGGAGTTAGAGTTCAGAGCCCTCTGGTCATCTTTATCCTATCATTTATCCCCCACTGGAAGTATGGACCAAATATTTTGGGGTGCAGAAGGTTGGAGATCTAGCTTCTATAATTGCTTCTCTAGTAGATTTGGATGTTAGCAGGTCTATCCATATCCCCATCCTGTTTCTATCTTTCCTTAGTGGGTAGGGTTCTAGAGAGGTGAGATTCCAGGACACATTGGTAAGGTCATCTGCCCAGGGAAGTCAGGATGGTGTCATCATAGTATCTGCGACTTAGTGGCTGAAAGGTGGTTAGATATAAAGCAGGACAAAATGATTAATGAATAGAAACCAAATAGCAGGGATAGAGCAGATGAGAATAGGGTGGAAAGAAGCTAGGAAATCTACTTTAGCTATATCCCTAGGGGCCTATGGCTATTATAGTTTTGCTTGAGTTTGATAGCTAACATAGAGTTGGACAAAAATATTGACTAGTGTCAAAGTTGAGAAAAGGGCTAGAAATTTAGATTAAGGGAGAGAGTAATTCCCAATCCTGAAGAAGAATCTATGAATAAAATTTATTGTTTACCCCAGCCACCTGACCCAGGGCCCATATATATTTAGTACAGGAGTCTGTGAACTTCTGAGTCCCTGTCAGTGTGTACTCACAGTTCATGGTCACAGCTGGGAACATTCTAGGCTGTAGTCACTCCAAGACCAGTCTTTCTTGTGTGCAGGGTAGGATGATCCAGCCTTTCTTCAGAGAGTGAAGCAGTCCTTACCATTGCTACTTTATAATGAGAGCAAGTTCCTTGAGAGGCGTATAGGGGGCTTATGATGACGTTCCTGATGGAAGTGACCAGTGATGGTGGAAAGAAGTATCTAATAGAGGTCTAAGCCTAGCATACCTATGTGGGAATCCAAGGATTCCCTGACTGGAGGCCTAGATAATTAGGTGGTCTGGTCTGGACCAAAAAAGGCCATCATTCCTAGTGGGGGTTGTATTGTTATGTTGAAAACTGGGAAATGTTTCACATGTACAAACTATTGTATTTACTGTCTATAGTAAAAGATTAATCTCCTAATAAAGAAATTTTTAAAAAGCCATCATTAAAGTGACCCAGTCTCTTGAGCTTAACCTGTTTTCAATAAAGTTCTTTTAAAGTGGTGTACAAAGTTATTGTCATGGACTATGATCCAATCTTTGCACTTATTGATATTAATCCAGGCATATTCTACTTTGCCTTGTTGAGTAATGTAGTAATACTTGTATAGGAAATATTCTTTGACAAAGTAGATATCATGTGATCTCAAAGCAGAGATCAAATCAAGTAGACATCAATAACATTGATTTAATACTTTGCAATTGTATCTTGCAATTGTTTTTTAAAAATATTTATTTATTTATTTTTAATTTTTTTGTTAATATTTATTTATTTTTGCTGCCCTTGTTGTTTTATTGTTGTTGTTATTAATGTTGTTATTGAATAGGATAGAGAGAAATGGAGAGAGGAGGGGAAGACAGAGGGGGGAGAGAAAGATAGACACCTGCAGACCTGCTTCACCGCCTGGGAAGAGACTCTTCTGCAGGTGGGGAGCCTGGGTCTCAAACCGGGATCCTTATGGCAGTCCTTGCGCTTTGCGCCACCTGCGCTTAACCCACTGCGCTACTGCCCGACTCCCCTGCAATTGTTTTCTTTTTTCTTTTTTTTACTTATTTTATTTTTTTATTTAAGAAATGATTAATTAACAAAACCATAGGGTAGGAGGGGTACAATTCCACACAATTCCCACCACCCATTCTCCATATCCTACCCCCTCCCCTGATAGCTTTCCCATTCTCTATCCCTCTGGGAGCATGGATCCAGGGTCATTGTGGGTTGCAGAAGGTAGAAGGTCTGGCTTCTGTAATTGCTTCCCCGCTGAACATGGGCGTTGACTGGTCAGTCCATACTCCCAGTCTGCCTCTCTCTTTCCCTAGTAGGGTGGGTCTCTGGGGAAGCGCAGCTCCAGGACACATTGGTGGGGTCTTCAGTCTAGGGAAGCCTGGCCAGCATCCTGATGACATCTGGAACCTGGTGGCTCAAAAGAGAGTTAACATACAAAGCCAAACAAATTGTTGAGCAATTATGGACCCAAAGCTTGGAATAGTGGAGAGGAAGTGTTACTCACTGCAAACTCTAGTGCACTTCTGCTTTCAGGCATATATTTTGCAGTAGTTTACAGATACATGTGAACATATGCTCTCTCACAGAAACTGGTGTATATCTAGGTTTTGGGACTTTGTTAGAAAGTGAACCACCTGAGATGAAATTAGAGTATACTATGAAAGGAAAGGTCTCACCGGAGTAATGAAGTTGAAGGGTTGTCATTCCACACGTGAAGTCTCTGTGTGAAGCATACAGTCTGAAGTGAAGCATGTTGAGGTGGCCATCGTTGCGTTGATTAGGTTGTGATCGGCAGATGCAATATTATTTGATATGGATTGGGAGAGGCATAAGGGAAAGTGAGCCCTATCCAAGGGTTCCAGGACTGGGGGAAGTAGAGGCTCTATAGTGGAGATGTGAGGTTCCTGCTGTCTTAGGGTTCAAAAAGACAATCGATAGTTAATGTTATCATCACATTTTTTGGTAATTGGGTTAACTTTGAAAAGTCCTTTTGTTAGGGTTTGCTGTACAGTACCCAGTATCTTGTATATAGCTGTGCTATTGGTTGCAATTGTTTTCTTAATTAGGCGTTTTGAAAGTGGTACTAGTTACCGTACAAAACTCAGAAATTATGTATGGTTCTGTAGGATATCAGATGTATATGTAGATGCAAATGAACTTAGGAAATTTTTTCTACATTGTGATTATGGTGCTCCAGTGTCAAATTATGATAGTATCTCTACATTCTAATGCTTGCTTATTCCTAAGGATGCAATTCAATTGTTATAGAAGTCTAGAGTTCTAGACTCCACACTAGCTCTTCTTTATAAAGGATTTACAAGTCCGGAAGTTCTCTAGCTGACTGCTCTGCTCTTCATAGAATATTGCTCTAATCTCTGTTATAAGATAGTTCATCTTTGAAATATATGAGAAGAGAAAATGGGAGGGAATCACTCTTAATATTGTTGACAAAATCCAACAGCCACATAAATATGCTTCTCTCTCAAATTGAGTCTAAATTTGGCCTTTTTAAATTTTTTTATTCCTTGCTGCATGTGAGTTGGACGGAGTAGCTTTTGGATTCATTTCCACAGTTAAAATCTTTTGTGATTACTTACTATTGGATTGAAGGAGAGAAAAGTTATTAGGGATAACTAGAAGTGTGTCAAGCATGTTGCCAGTCTGGAAAAAGTTTCAGTATGTAGTTATTTAAAATGCACTCTTGTTTACTGACATTATCCATGTTCAATATTACTGAAATGTTTCATTCACACAATTCCTTACAGTGTAATGGTCCAGTCATTTCTTGGAAATCACCACATTATACTATAGTTTTAGACAAATCATCCTTACAGTGTCCCCAATTATCCATACTATTTAAAAACAAAAAAGTAACATGAGGATAGGTATATTCTATGATGATCATATGTAGTAATATAACATGATATATAATTAAAATGATTATATTTTATGCAATACTATCAGCATTCTAATAGTGACTTGAATACCTGTGAATTTTTACAACAAAATGTTTTCTACTCGAACTATTTAGATTACTTAGAACTATTTAGGAATTTGAATAACAACTATAATAACCTTTCAAAACCTGTTGTCTGGCAAGCTAATCACTATATCAAATACATAAAAATATGTTGAATGTAATAATTCTTTTACTTAAAATTTGTCAGTTCTCAGCATAGCAACATACAAAAGGAGGAATGCACAGTTTTTAAAATTATTATCTACGTTCATGGTCAAATGTAATAGTAAGGGAAAATTTATTATAAATAGAAAATTTTAATATTTTATTAGTATTTAATATTGATTTACAAAATTATAAGACAACAGGGTTATAACTCCCCTCTGTTCCCTCCACCAGAGTTCTGTGTCCCCATCCCCTCCATTGGAAACTGCAGTAGTTCTCCCAAAGTTGTAGATATGGGTTGACTATGATTTCTATATCTATATTTATATATATTTGCCCTGCCTTCTCTTCCTTTCTAAGTCACACCTGTTGCTACTTCTGACGGTCCTTTTTTCTCTCTCCTTGGGTCCTGATGGAATTAGAGTTCAGAGACCTCTGTTCATCTTCCCTTAACATTTCTCTCCCACTGGGAATATGGACCAAAATTCTTTTTGAGGTACAAAAGGTGGGAGTTCTGACTTCTGTATTTCTGACGGGGAATCTACAGGTCAATACATACATTCAGCCTCTTTCTATCTTTCCCTAGTGGGGTAGTCCTGGAGCACATTGGTGAGGTCGTCTGCCCATGGTAGTCGGGATAGAATCATAGTAGCATCTGCAATTTGATGACCAGTCCCCTAGGTCTTAGGCTTTATCTAGAGTCTATAATTTTGTGGAAGAGTGTGACACAGATCTTTTTGAATGGGTGTGTTTGGTTCCTTATATATATCTCCAGGAGAGGAATTGCAGGGTCATAGGGTAGGCCCACTTCTAACCTTCTGAGACTTCTCCAGACTATTCTCCACAGGAGTTGTACCAATTTATATTCCCACTAGCAGTGGGGGAAGGTTCTTTTGTTCCCACCTCTCTAACATTTATTGTTGCAACCTTTTCTTTTTTTTAAATTTTTTAAAAATTTTACGTATTTTCCCTTTTGTTGTCCTTGTTGTTTTTATTGTTGTTGTAGTTATTATTGTTGTTATTGATGATGTCATTGTTAGATAGGACAGAAAGAAATAGAGAGAGGAGGGGAAGATAGAGAGGCAGAGAGAAAGATAGACACCTGCTTCACCACCTGTGAAGCGACTCCCCTGCAGGTGGGGAGTCAGGGGCTCAAACCAGGATCCTTATGCTGGTCCCTGCACTTCCTACTACATGTGCTTAACCCTTTGTGTTACAGTTCAACTCCCATTGCTACCTTTTCTTATGTATGACATTCTCACATGAGTGGAATGGTATCTCACTGTGGTCTTTACTTCCATTTCTCTGACAATCATTCTTTTATATGTTTGTTTGCCACATTTTTTTCATATGTCTCTTGGCCTTTTGGATCTCTTCTTTGGTGAATATTCATTTTTCAATGGGCATTTTTTGTTATTGTTGCTGAGTTTGGTGGGCTCTTTATATATTTTGGTTGTTAACCTTTTGTCTGATGTATAGCATGTAAAGATCTTCTCCCATTTTGTAAGGAGTCTCTATATTTGGGTGGAGGTTTCTTTCTCTGTGCAGAAACTTTTTAACTTGATATAGTTCCCTTGGGTTTATTTTTGATTTCGTCTTCCTTGCAGTTTGGTTTGCATTATTGAATATGCCTATAAAATAATAAAATTATTTTTAAAGCTGTCAGTATTGATCCAGAATTTGGGACAAAGGTTTTCACTTCCCTAAAAGATCCAAGTTCTAATAAACTGGACTATTAAAAATTCAGGCATCAAAGTTTTCAATTATTTTCATGAACAAAAAAATTCAACTGATATCTTTGACCAAAATGTTTGCTTAACCTATATAGGGTTTCCACTGCAGAGTGTAATAGATATGTAATATATTTTTTATTCATGTTCTAATTCAATTAGTCTGAGTTATAGAGTAAGAAATGCACAAGAAATGTGAGTTTGCACAGTAGATTGCTTTTTATTTGCTCTGTTTTATATTTCCTCTAGTGTTTTGCCACTGCATTTAGGATTTTGAGAGTGGGAATTAAATATCTGTGCAAGTGTCCAAATGATGTACTGCTCTCTAGGCTACTGAATAACATAGATGTGCACTGAAATGCTTATGAAAACTCATTTCCTATCTGGTTGTGTTCCCCCAGTGCCAGATTAAGATGTGTACTTCAGTATTGTGGTAAGAAAGAATTTTAGACTACTCTTGAGTTTTGCTACATGGAATTGGTCCAAGCTTCATTTCACCTCCTTTCCTGTTGCCCCACCATCCTTAGGGTGTTTTCCTTAAACTTCTGGTTGTGCACCATCTAGTCTGCATTCCATATGTAAAGAAGTGAACAATGAAGAAGACGGCCCCTCCTTTTTAAATACTTAATTTTGATGATCACCAGTCATACAGAACCAAATCAATTGAATACACTGAGCTAAAAGGGGTGCTGGCCCTTGCCTGAGTGCCCTTTGTATCCAGTTACAAAAAAAAAAAAAAGATTCCTCTCTTGCAATGAGACTTAAAGGGAAGAGTAGTTATTTTAGTTAACTGGATGTTTGGAAATGCATAGCCAAATTATAAAGAATGGCTAAATTTCCATTCTGTTTGAATCCCATGCATTTTGTTCGTTAATAATAATGTGCTGGTTGTCAATGAATCAATTAACTCAATGTTGACGTTCATATGTCTAGAAATTTTTCATAACACTTGGATCCCTTGTAATCCCATTGCTCAGAGACCACAGTAGCTTCACTGGCTTAATTTTATTGACAATTTTTTGTTGTTGTTATTGTTGTTATGTCATCATTGTTAGATAGGACAGAGAGAAATGGAGAGAGAAGGAGAAGACAGAGAAGGGGAGAGAAAGATAGACACCTGCAGACCTGCTTCACCTGCCTGTGAAGGAACTCCCCTGCAGGTGGGGAGCCGGGGCTCGAACCTGGATCCTCATGCTGATCCTTGCCCTTAGCATCATGTGCACTTAACCCGCTACGCTACTGCCCAATTCCCCTTTATTGACAATTTTATTCACACATCATCTTCCACTGATTCTTGGAAATAAATCCCATCTTTACTTTTTCTCTACCGATTTTTCATGCTCACTAAGTTCTATAATAGGGTTTCTCAACCTTGGTACTACTAATATTTGGAGTTAAACAATTCTTAATTACTGGGCTAGTTTAGCATTATTCCTAGTCACTACCCAATTAATTCCTGTAGCCCTCACCACATTGGTGATAATAAAAAAATTGTCTCAACATTACCAAATTTCCTCCAGGAATTTCTCTCTCTTTTTGAGAACCATTAATTTATTTTCTCTTTCTTTGTTTCTTTCTTTCTTTTCTCCTTTTAGCCTTCCTTCTTTCATTCCTTCCTTCCGTACTTCCTTCCTTCCTTCCTTCTTTCTTTCCTTCTTCCCTTCCTTCCTTTCTCTCTTTGTGTGTGAGAGAATGAGAGTGGTATAAACACTGGATCCATTTATAATGTACTACTTGCTTTTGTCTTTCTTAGTGCTATATGGCTAAAGCAAAATATGTTCTCTATTGCTTAGTAAACTCCATGGCCTAAGAAGCATCTTTTCTTATTTTGATTTCTTTCAATTCTAATATTGACATATAAGGAGAAGTTGATGTAAAGGTAAATTTTCACATTTCCCCAAGAGATAGACATTAGTACATTTCACATTCAACAAAACCATCACCTTACTTCACTATAGGGAGGGACATAGGATCCAAATCTCCCTTTAGTACTTCTCAATGTTAATGGCAGTGAATGAATATATGAGAAAATTATTGCAAAGGTAAAGTATTTTTGAAATATTTTAAATTCAGAATTGAAATGCATAAAGTTATAGCAAAATAAACAGTGAATGACCAATGTTGGTAAATTAAGTATGCAAGTATCCAACTTAAAAAAGACTGTCAAAGATTTTGTAAATTAGACACAATGCTCAGGGCAACCCAATGGCATTCTTCAAGGAAATTGTACAACCTGTCAAACACTTGGTGTAGAACTACAAACGAATCTAGAACTGCCAAAGTAGTTCTGAGAGAAAAACAAAATAAACAGAGGTACTATGCTCTCCAACATTAGTTTATACTAGAGAATATCAGTAATTAAAACAGCATGATACTGGAATAAAAATGAACACTTGTATCAGTGAAACAGATTCAAGTAGCCAGATATGAGAGACCACATATATATAGCTACCTAGTATGTGACAAAGAGTCTAAAAACCACTCTATGGGAAAAAGAAGTTTTCCTCAACAAACAGTGCTGGGAAAACTGGGCAGCCATATGGAGAAAAGTGAAACTAGTATAGTCATGGGCTCTTTGGAATGTAACTGAAATAGGCCTACTATCTATAAAAAGGAGACCCCCTCAACTCTCCATATGAACCATTCCAACCTTTAGGTTCATGATTAGTCAACAATTTATTTGGCTCTATATGTTAACTCTTTTTTCAACCACCAGGTTCCAGATGCTAACATGATGCCAACCAGACTTCCCTGGACAGATGACTCCATCAGTGTGTCCTGGAGCCCCATTTCCCCATAACCCCACCCCACCAGGGAAAGAGAAACAGGCTGGGAGTATGGATCGACCTGCCAACACCCATGTTCAGTGGGGAAGCAATTACAGAAGCCAGACCTCCTACCTTCTTCACCCCATAATGACCCTGGGTCCATACTTCCAGGGGGATAAAGAATAGGAAAGCTATCAGGGGAGGGAGTGGGATACAGAATTCTGGTGGTGGGAATTGTGTGGAGTTTTACCCCTCTTATGTTTTTTGTCAGTATATCCTTTTTATAAATAAAAATAAAAAAAGATCCTCCAACTCTTTTAATTTCTAGAATCAGCTGATTACTTACATTCACTCTTGAGGTTTATATAACAAGTTAGTGTACTTGATTTCATTTCTTAGAGAGTGAAGATGCAAGATAGCTTATTTAAAAACTGTACACATCCTCTATATTTAGTACTTAAATTTACTGATTTATATATGTAAACATTTAAATAAACACTGAAATATTAAATCCATTTAACAAGTAATACATATTTGTATATCTGTGTATTATCTAATTATTATCTAAGAATTAATATCTAAATAGTATCTAATAGTTTGTGAGTATGGTAGAATTTATCTATTGTATGTACTTGAATAAGTTCTCATTTATTATTAATATAGTTACTGAATATTTTTCTACATGTTTTTTGAACCTACGCACTTGTATTAGTGGGATCAATATAGGAATCAAGTTGCTGGGTTATAAAGCAGGTATGTATTTTGCTTCAGTAGAAACTGCTAAATAGTTTGCCAAAAAGATTATATTATTTTCTGCTTCTACTAGCAATGCATGAATTCTGGCTGATCAACATCTCACCAGAACTGGACAGTGTTAACCTTTTAATTTCAGTCTGTCAGTGGATGATTTTGATGTGATAAATTTGATAGGTATCTAGATAATGATGGTTAGTAACTGGTATTCTGCAAAAAAAAAAAACAAACAAAAAAACCCATAATTTACCTTTATTGTCTTCATTCTGTGTTTATTAGGTTTACTATTGCTTGCATAATTTTCTTATCTATGGTTACTTCTGACTGTTTTAGAGTTTATTCTGGGCTCCTTTCTTGATTCATTGTGGTAGCAGTTTTATTTTCTCTTGATTTAACCATTTTTTTAATTGATGTGTTTTTTATTTTTGTGTTCTGTCATTCTTCAGTTGTTGTGTTTTGAGTACAAGCCACACTATATTAAATACCTTTAAGACAAATGCAGTCACCAACCTCAGAAATTACAATAGCAACTGAAGCAAGGACTGATGAAGCTTAACCCACACCAGTCAGCCAAACTATACTTCCAGTCCAAGAAAAGTTGGCAAACAAATCCTAAAGAAGAAAGAGAACGGAAAAAAGGGAAAGCAAGAATAGACAATTATGCAAATCTACTGTCTACTGTAAATGCTTGGGATAGCAAGAGGAGAAAGGGAAGTAGAGAAGAGAAACACACAAAGAGAGTCCACTTTGAGTCAGATTTCTTCCCCAAAATATTTCGCAAATGAGTATCAGTAAATCAGAAAGCAGAAAAAGGAGGAAGGAAGAAAAGAGGACAAGAACAAGAAAAAAAAAAAGAGCAGTGAAAGGAAAGAGTTTTTTTTTTTTTTAATTAGCTAGGAGGAGGGAAAAAGGGGAGAGTGTAGGGAAGAGGTAGAGTGAAACAAGTTCCTCTCACAATAAATAGGAACCCTGGTCACCTAGCAATGGTAAAAACAATAACAGTTAATTTTGGTCAACCTGAAGAAGGGGGGGGACACAAATATATATAATAGTAATAATAAAATAGAATAGAGTAAATAACCCTAACAGTCAGTCTGAAGCTTGCATGGCTTTGGATTGGCTCAGGCAGCCTGAGCAAAGACAGCCAATTGTAAGAAGTATCCAAAAACAAAAAACAAAAACAAAAACAAAAACAAAACAAACAAAAACCCTCCAGGTAGTCTTTCCCAGGCAGGGGTGATCTCTGGTTGGTCAGATATTTTGTCACTCAAATAGAGCTCCAGCCACTTAGAAAAAAAAAGAGAAGGAAATCAAAAAGGAAAAGGATCGGAATAACACCCCTGGTAAGCCAGGAATCTTGGTAACTAAAAAGCTCAGTGGGAAGCCTGCTAGAAGCAGCTGTCCAGCCCCTGGGATCTGGTTCTGGGGTGGGGGAGAGGGGTGAGCTTCAGAAATAATCAGAAGATTCCCTTTCTTTTTCCTCCATTTTCTAATTCAAGAGTAAGCTATAGGATCCCTTCTTGATGTCACACTTAGGACCCCTTATTCACCCTCCTCCTGATGGTCCAATATCCTACCCTATCGAGCAAATCCTAGGTCACAAGATGCTGCTTTTTGGAGATAACACCAGCAGCTCCCTCCAAGTCGCCATCTTGGCTCCACCCCAGTAGTTATCTTATTTATTAACTCTTACACATGTCTTGATAAGAAAGACACTTCTACAAAATAGAAAACAGAGACCACCTCAGAAGTTAGGAGAACTATAAAGGAACACTATTGAAATAACCATTAAACACTCACATATATCTAAATCTATATAGTCATTACCAGAGCTTTACCGTTCCAAGTTGAATTGTTTCAAATAGAGACAATGAGAAAGAAGGAAAGATATTACAGGGTAGATCCTTAAAGGTGGTGTAAACATGAGGAGTGAGGATGATCATTCTAGGTTTGAATGGAAGCAGCTGGAGACTGTTTACTTCAGCATTCTCTCACAGATTGGCCTTGAACTCCAGAGGAATGTTATATGAAGTATGAGGATACGAAGTGAGAAGAATATTTTGTAAGTTTGTCATAGTTTGCTTCTGCTATTCAGGTTACTGAGAGAGAGAAGCAAAGTTAGCTTACAAAAGCGGGATAGGTTTTCTGGCTTTCATTGCCATTAATTAATACTTTTTGACATTTTATCAGGGCTTCTGTTAGGAATGAAGTTTCTTATCTAACTAAATCAACACTTGCAGTGATCAACTATAGTCAACTTGCCATCAGTCAATTAAATTACTACTTGAGGTGGCAGATGTAAGTGGTAGCAATCAGATAGAAAGTAGCCCTGAAGTTAAACTTGTGATATTGGAAATTTAAGAATGGAGAAAAAACATGGAAAATATGTAGTAAATGTGGAACCTCCTAGAACCCACTCTGTGAATATCTGTTGTTATATATATTTCTGTGAATTTCATTTCTGGTATTAATAGACACTTCTTTTTCTATAATATTGTGGAAGAAATTCATAGGCATTTATGAGCCAGAATGCATACTTACACTGTTGAGGGAAAATCAATTTATTAACTTTTAAAGTAATGTCTTAAAATTAAAAATAGTATATTTTGTGCTATATTCTAGCATAGTTTGAATTATTATTATTATTATTATTATTATTATTATTATTATTATTATTATTTTGCCTCCAGAGTTATTGCTGGGGCTCAGTGCCAGCACCACTAATCCACTGCTCCTGAAGGACATTTTTTCCCATTGTTGTTGTTGCTGTTATTATTGTTGTTGGATGGGACAGAGAAAAATAGAGAGAGGAGGGGAAGACAGAGAGAAAGACAGACACCTACAGACCTACTTCACTGCTTGTGAGGCAACCCCCCTGCAGGTGGGGAGCCAGGGCTCGAACAGGGATACTTACGCAGTCCTTGGTGCTTTGTACTATGTGCACTTAACCTGATGTGCTACTGTCTGGTTCCCCATAGTTTGAATTTTTTTTTAACTTTTAGAAAGTTATGAGAGAGAAGGACATATGCAGTACTGAGGATTGGACTTAGGAATTTGTTTTATAAGCCCAAGGCTTTACCTAGGGTACAAACTATTTTATTCTTTGCATCAACATTAAGTATTAGTATTTTTATGGTAATACAATGAAATAACAACACGTAGACAAGTTATGCACAAAGACTTTCATGCCTGAGGCTCTAAGGTTCCAGGTTCAATCCCCAGCACCACCATAAACCGGAGTTGTGCGGTCCTCTGGTCTCTCTTCCTCTCTCTTTTTCTCTCTCTCTGTATCTCTCATTAAAATGAATAAATAAATATATTTTAAATTGAAAAATAATAAAACAGATTAAACTAAGAAGTCATAAAGCATTAGTTATTCATAGTGATTTTTCTAAATAAAAAATCTCAAATTAGAAATGTTGTAAATCATATAAAGCATCAAATTCTCTCTGATTAAAAATTTTATTGTTGGGGGCCTGGAGGTAGAGCACCGGGTTAAGCTCACATAGTACGATGCACAAGGGCCAGCACAAGGATTGTGGTTTGAGACCTTGCTCCCTACCTGCAGGGGAGCCACTTCACAAGCAGTGTAGCAGGTCTGGAGTTGTCTATCTTTCTCTCCTCCTCTCTGTCTTCCCCTCATCTCTAAATTTCTTTCTGTCCTATCCAACAACAATAGCAGCAGCAGCAACATTGATAGCAACAACAACGATAAGCAAAAGAAGAAATTTTATTTTCATCATATGGGCAATTCAACAGTGAGAGGGAAATAATTTGTAAACAAGTATAAATTCCACCAAAAGGAATAAAACATCACTTGAAAACTGGATCTCAGAAAGCAGTTGAGTTGTTTTCTTTTAAGTTTTCTTTATTCATTAATGATAGAGAACTAGGAGCAGGAACCAGAACATCACTCTGGCAAATGCAATGCAGGAAATGACCTCAGGACCTCATGCTGGAAGTCCAATGCTCTTGCCACTTTTTTAAGGACTTTTATTTTTTTCCCCCAATCTGGCAAAATATTGCCTTTAAATTATAAGACCACAACTTTTCACTAAATATACCAAATAAATTTCAGTTGTAATAATAGTATTATTGAATAATTGGTAACAACTTATTAAGCAATTAAATGTTATTGTCTGTTGTTCAAGACTTTGTATATTATTATTTTTTTGTCACCTGGGTTATTACTAGGGCTTCTGACTGAGGATTGTATCTACCAATCCTGGAAGTAATCTTTCTTTCTTTTTTTTTTTTTTCCTTTTTATTTAAGAAAGGATTAATTAGCAAAACCATAGGGTAGGAGGGGTACAACTCCACACAATTCCCACCATCCAATCTCCATATCCCACCCCCTCCCCTGATAACTTTCCCATTCTCTATCCCTCTGGGAGCATGGACCCAGGGTCATTGTGGGTTGCAGAAGGTAAAAGGTCTGGCTTCTGTAATTGCTTCCCTGCTGAACATGGGCGTTGACTGGTCAGTCCATACTCCCAGTCTGCCTCTCTCTTTCCCTAGTAGGGTGTGTCTCTGGGGAAGCGGAGCTCCAGGACATATTGGTGGGGTCTTCCAGGGAAGGCTGGCCAGCATCCTGATGACATCTGGAACCTGGTGACTGAAAAGAGAGTTAACATACGAAGCCAAACAAATTGTTGAGCAATCATGGACCCAAAGCTTGGAATAGTGGAGAGGAAGTGTTAGGGGGATACTCACTGCAAACTCTAGTGTACTTCTGCTTTCAGATATATATTTTGCAGTAGTTTATGGATACGTGTGAACATATGCTTGCTCTCTCTCACAGAAACTGGTGTATATCTAGGTTTTGGGACTTTGTTAGAAAGTGATCCACCTGGGATGGAATTAGAGAATGCTATGAAAGGAAAGGTCTCACCTGAGTAATGAAGCTGAAGGGGTGTCACTTCACACGTGAAGTCTCTGGACACAGTCTGAAGTGAAGCATGTTGAGGTGGCAATCATTGCGTTGGTTAGGTTGTGATCGGCAGATACAATATTATTTGATATGGATTGGGAGAGGCATACGGGAAAGTGGGCCCTATCCAAGGGTTCCAGGACTGGGGGAAGTAGAGGCTCTATAGTGGAGATGTGAGGTTCCTGCTGTCTTAGGGTTCAAAAAGACAATTGATAGTTAATGTTATCATCACATTAATTGGTAATTGGGTTAACTTTGAAAAGTCCTTTTGTTAGGGTTTGCTGTACAGTACCCAGTATCTTGTGTATAGCTGTGCTATTGGTTGCTTCTTCTTTCTTTCTTTCTTTCTTTCTTTCTTTCTTTCTTTCTTTCTTTCTTTCTTTCTCTCTTTATTCCTTCCTTTTTTCTTTTTTTTTTTTTTGATACAGAAAGATATTGAGACATAGGGAGAGGAAGAAAGAGAGAGAGGCAGAGAGACAAAGAGAGGGAGAGATAGCACTGCTATATGTGAAATTTCTGCTCTACAAGTGGGGACTGGGATTTGAACTTGGGTTCTTGCACATGATAATATATGTGCTCTACCAGGCATACTACTGCCTAGCCCTCATCTACCTGTATTCCATACCTTTGTGCCAGTTCAAACACAGAGAACATTAACAATAAAAAGTTTGTCTTTTGTGAATTTGTGAGGAAACCCAAAATCCCCCTTTAGTGTAGTCTCTGGTTCCAAGATCTTTGTTTTTTTAGTCATCAAGAAAAACACCATAAGTGATTTGGAAGTTGGCACAGTGGATAAACCACTAGACTTTGAAGCATGAGGTCCTGAGTTCAATCCCCAATAGCACACATACCAGAGTGATGTCTGGTTCTTTCTCTCTCTCTCTCTTTCTCTTCTCCTATCTTTCTCATTAATAAATAAGTAAAGTCTGAGAGAGAGAGAGAGAGGCACCATATGTCATATTCCTTCTTAGAAAGGCTGGTTTTCTAAGAGGAGAATGAGATTCAGGAAGCTGACTTGATGAGTGAGCTCGTATGTTACATGTTCAGATTCACCAGCCTCAGGCAAACTGAGTGGCAACTAAACACTTGAAGGGTGGCATAAACACATTTGAAAAGCAGCACAAGTGTTTATAGAGATGAGTCTATATTTTCTTAGTTATCAGTGATCAACAGATTTTTATTGAAAGTTTTGGTATTTATTTTATCTTGTTAATGTCAGAGTGCTTTTCTAGTAATTTACCTTGGAAGTATTGCCTGAGTTTAGCATACTTAAACTTCAGTGATAGTTTACAGTAGGCCACATCTTATCAACACACACATTTTACTTATTTGTAAGTGTTGATCATCAAATTTGATAACCATGGAGGGACTACAAATCTAGAAAAAAATCATGATTATAAGCAAGTTATAAATTATTTCATAGTGCTTTGAGAGATAATAAAATTCCCTTCTAGATTCTGATATAAGTGATTCTACACTTCAACATGTTGGGCTAAACCTCCATAAAAATTTCTTTCTTCCCAAGATATTTTCCTTCACAAATAAAGTAAAAATATGTCTGATATTTAAAAGATATAAATAATGTATCACCCTATACCCACCTCTCGGCTTAAGAAGCAATACCTTACAAAATTATTTTAAGATCTTTGGATAGTTTCATCAACTGCGATTGCTATCTACACTTTGATTTGATATAAAAGCTGTCTCAGTCCTTAACAATTTCTTACCATGTTTTCATACTATTCTATCATCATTTTCTTTTTAAAACTTTAAAAAAAATAATATTTATTTATTTACTGGCTAGAGACAGAAATTTAGGGTTTAGGGGTGATAGGGAGAAAAATAGAGAGACACCTACAGCACTGCCTCACCAAAGCTTTCCCCTCTGCAAGTGGGGGCTGGGGGGATTGAACCTAATTCCTTGTGCATTGTCACATGTGCACTCAACCAGGTGTGCCACCACTTGGCTCTTTATCATTTTCTTTATGCATGTATGCATGTGCGCATGCACGCGTGCGCACACACACACACACACACAGATTTTATGACCATTGTTTACAATCTTACAAAAAAAATCATTGGGGTGTCAGGTTGTAGGGAAATTGTGAGGATTTGGTAGAGCCTGGCAGGGCTTGAGACACCTGAAGAGTACGTGTCTATCCTGTCAGTTTCTCTGTCTCTACCAAGAAGTTGATCCAGGAGGAACAGGAGGAACCCCAAAGGTTTGCCCCATCTTATTAGACTCCCTGCCTCACAAAGCACCCTGCATTCTTGATACTATGGCCATTAGATAAAAAGAAAGGGGAAGAGTTGGGAAATTGTGAGGATGTGGTTGAGCTTGGCAGGGCTTGACTTGAGCGGCTATCCATCCTCTCATCTTATCAGACTTATTATCTACATAATCATTGTTTTGCCTGAAAGATCCCCACTCATTCCATTCCTTTGTTCTATCTTCTTTCTACCCTCAAGACCCTCCCTGCCTGCAGGGTATTATTAATCCTACCAGTTAAAACCCTCACAACAGTTGCTAAGGAAATTCCTACCTTTCCAGATCCCTTTTGCCTTTCTCCGCCCCTTTCCTAGCCATTTCCATTTATGACTTATCACTTCCAGTCTGATCAATAAAGAAATGAATTGCCTCACCACCATGAGTCTGTTCCTGAGTTATCTCTCTCACGTCTCTGAGGGAGTAGCAGCCCAGGCTGGCTCCGGTCGTCTTCTCTCCACCCAGAGAGTACACATCAGGGAAAAGGCACCCCCAAGCTAGCCCAGCAGTCAGGTGGTGGAACACTTGGTTGAGTGTGCATGTATAGTGCAAAAGAACCTGAGTTCAAGCCCCTAATCCCCACCTGCCCCAGGAAAGTTTCGCAAGTGGTGAAGTAGTACTGCAGGTGTGGTGAAGTCGTACTGCAGGTGTCTCTTGTTTCTCTCCCTCTCTCTCTCCACCTTCCTCTTTAATTTCTGGCTGTCTCTATCTAACAGATAAATAAAGGTAATAAAAAAGTAAAAAGTTGTTGATATTCTTGCTCTTATAAGAGTACTGTATCAGTAATAGTCTATTGAGATTTGGGTGCTAACTCGCCCAGTATGCCTTGTACAATAACATTAACAAGGACATTAACAACTGTGTGTGGGGGGGATGTTTCACAAATAGTGGAGTGGTGCAGTATGTGTGTTTCCTTCTCCTATCTCCCCTTCCTTTTCCCTCTATGTTTCTCACTCTCTGTTGAAAGAAAAATAAAAATAAATAACCTTTGTGAATGGTGGAAGAGTGCAGGCACTGAGCCTCAGAAATTACTCTTGTGGCAAATAATAATAATAATAATGACTATTATTATTATTATTATTCATGATATGGAGTTAAGAAAATTTTGTTTTCCACTAAGAGCTACCTGCATCAATGGAATAAAGTATATCAAAATATAGATTATATTTTTGGAAGAGTTTTACTTGGAAAGCTCAGCTCAGCGACTTTACTATTTTCCAAATGTTTTCTTTTAGTCATTACCAAGCCTGAATAACTAGGAAGCTCACAGTCCAGTCTGTCAGCTGCCACCATCATCTGTTGTCATTGGTGATGTTGGTGTGGATGTCCCTGCTGCCTGTATTAGCCCAGAAAGCCTCGCAAGCTCACAGTGTTCAAAGACAGACTTCGATTATGAACAGGTAACATTTGGACCACACACAGCCAATATTTTTATGTACAAATATAGTAATTATTTTATTATCAATTCAATGTATAAAGAGGGAAAGTAAAAAAAAGTGGTTTTATGAGTTTTTTGAGGAGTTAATGTTCTCTGAGAATTATTCACACAGATGGAGAAAATATAATTAAAGTAGGAAAAGCAAAGTTTAGAACTCTTGATTTAGGTGAGGTAAACACATATAAAGAGACCAGGTATAAATACTCCCAGAGGGGGTCGGGCAGTGGCGCAGTGGGTTAAGCGCATGTGGTGCAAAGCGCAAGGACCGGCGTAAAGATCCGGTTTGAGCCCTCAGATCCCCACCTGCAGGGGAGTCACTTCACAGGCGGTGAAGCAGGTCTGCAGGTGTCTATCTTTCTCTCCCCCTCTCTGTCTTCCCCTCCTCTTTCCATTTATCTCTGTCCTATCCAACAATGAACAACATCAACAATGGCAATAATAATAACCACAACGAGGCTACAACAAAAGGGGGAAAAATGGCCTCCAGGAGCGGTGGATTCATGGTGCAGGCACCGAGCCCAGCAATAACCCTGGAGGAAAAAAAAAATACTCCCAGAGTGGGGAAAGATAAAGAATTGGACCCCAATTCTTCTGGGACATGAAACTTTTGTCACCACGAATCTTTGTTTTTTTACTGCCACTGAAAGGGAAGAAAACCTGTAAAACGCAGTGGAAGTCAGGCATTACTTTACTAATCTGAGAAAGAAGAGGAAAAAGAATGGATCCTCAGAAGTAGTAATAAGTGTAGGTGTGACTTAGAAAGGAAGTGAAGGCAGGACCATATTAAAGATGGGACGAAAAATGTAGAGACATAGATATAGATATAAAGTCAACCATTATCTGTGATCTTGGGAAAACTACTGAAGTTTCTGCTGGAGGGGGATTGGAACACAGAACTCTGGTGGTGGAATGGTGTGGAATTGCACCCCTATTCTTGTATAGCTTTTGTAAATCACTATTAAAAGAGAGAGAGAGCAGGTTTCTTAGCAGTGAAAGGCATGCTTTGTGAAGGAGGCTAGGTGGCATAGAGGCAAAAGTTTAACCCAGGACTCTGCTCTCTGGACTACCAGCTTAACTGATCTTCCCTCCTATCTTTGAGGCAGAGTGGCTTTGCTTTTCATCCCTCCTGCTTTAGTCTCTCCTCATGTTACCTATGTTTTCTCTAAACCTCGTGATTTAATTAGATCTGTATTTCTGACCGCATATTCACCTCACATCCTGGCTATGTCTCTTGAGTCCTCAACCCCAGGGAGTAGTCTTATTTTGACTGATGATACTTGATGGTACTTGGCTGTCCAGCTGGCTATTTCAAGTTTTTGCATTTAACAGACTCTACATGCTTACCTCTGCTTAAAAACTGTAAAAAAGCTTTAAGCTTAACTCTTTTTCTTTAATTTAAGAAATTAATGATTTTTATGTAATGCTGGGAAATGGACCCAAAGTCTTCTGCATTGACAATACTGCTGAGTTGCCTTCTGACTCAGTTTTTATGGAGAGAGAGAGAGAGAGAGAGAGAGAGAGAGAGAGAGGAGAGAGAAGGAGAGAGAGGGGATTGACAATACTGCTGAGTTGCCTTCTGATTCAATTTTATTCTATCTTGAGAGAGAGAGAGAAGGAGAGAGAGAGAGATGAAAACAGTACTCCTTCATCTATAGAATTCCCTCCAGATCAGTTCATGGTAGCCTTCTGTGGTGTTATGGAGTAGACTCAGGGTCTGAAGCATGATAATATGTGCTCTCTGCCAGCTGAGTTACCTCCTGTGCCCCAAAGCTTACCTCTAGATACAAAAAAGAGACTCTTACCTTTTAAGTCTGAAGCAAAGTACAGAACAAAGGACTTTCTTTTAATGAAGTTCCTTAAAGTGACTTTTCTTGCCTGAAAATTGATTTATCATTAAATCAAAGAAGTTTTAGTTTCTGTCTAATAGTTTAGTTTCTGTATAATAGTTTCTGTCTAATAGATGGAGAAAATATTGTTGTGGGAAAGCCATACTTTTTGCAAGAATTAACATAATTTTGTGGTGGATTCCATATAAGTAGATGCTCTGTTATATTTATAACATTCCATTCTACTGGCACCTTAACTTCCCTTTATTTCTTCTGATTAATACTCAAGTGAAAATAACTTATATTCTTAACTATGAAGAAATCCATTCACCATGCTCCTCCTTCAAGCTACTTTTAGCCAAGGCCTTGACACTACAGTGCATTATAATGACATTTGGTCACCATTGACTATCTTTGTTTCCCTAGTGCTGGTACTCAATGTCTGCTTCCAGGATTGATTTCTCAGGAGCTGCCATCAAAACTGTGGCTTCCCTCCCATGATCTGTGCCCACATTTTACAGCAGTAAGACATACCCCATCCCTTTAACAGATATCAATTGTGTGTTCCCCCTCCTATTGCCATGAACATATTTATGAAAGAATGATGGACAATGATATATAATCTGTTGGAAAAGTGGTGCATTTTTGCATAGTAAAAACAGCAAAAATGTTATGTCTTATGACAATTATCCTTTGACTTAAGTACTGTTTCTTCTGAAGAAACAGAAACTTGAAGCATTAAGAAAGGTGCCAAATGTTACCCTGTATGTAAGGGTCATAGATAATCTCTTTTTCAATCTTTCCCTTACAGGAAAAAAATAAGGGGTTCAAAACTTAGAGGAGATTAACTATTTTATTTATATTGAAAATTTTTTTGGATTTAAAATCAAATTTTATTTCCTAATATTAATCCCAAGTATTCAATATTTTTGCTATGCTGCCTGTCCAGTAATAATAATGAATAATATTTGTATTATTATCAATCATCTCCCCACTATTTCACAGCAACTTTTATTGCATTTATTATATGGCATGCTGCGTTCTAATCATTTTGCACATATTATCTTATTTAAGTCTCAAAAAAACCTGTGAAGTTCTCCAATCATCCTGATTGCACAGATGAGGACTCACAGAGCCAGGGACCTTTATTAAATAAACCAATCACACACAACAGTCTAGCTCCAGCATCCATCAGCTAACTTTAGCTTTCTTATACTACACAGTGCTCATAAATTACAAACTCATTTATTTATACTCATCTTTATTTTAGACCTCTAAAGTTTGTGTCTTTATTTCCTATATGTTGGATACTTTAAAAAAAAAAAAAAGATTCTCAAAGCAGACAATTCTCCAAGCGAATGTAGCTAAGAGAAGCTGGATTCCAACAAAACCAATTCAGATTACAAGCTACTAACTAGATACCTGAGTTGAAATGTCAACAAAAGCATTAAGGTCAATATTTTATACCCTCTTACAATAGTTATTACTTTGAAGGAGTCTATTAAAGAAAACTTGTAGATATTGGCAGGAATTGAAAGGAGAGGATTTTGCTTTTAAATTTATTTCAGGGGGCTAGGCGTTAGCCCACCAGGTTTAGCGCCCATTGTGTGAAGTGCAGGGACTGTAGCAAGGAGCCCTATTTGAGGCCCCAGCTCCCCACCTACAGTGTGGTCACTTCACAAGCAGTGAATCAAGTCTGTAGGTGTCTATCTTTTTCTTCTCCTACTTTCTAATCTGCCTTTATCGCTTAATTTCTCTCTGTCTTATCCAACAACAACAATAATAACAGCAACAACAATGGGAAAAAAAGGCCTTCAGGAGCCATGGATTCATAGAGCAGGTACTGAGCCCCAGCAATAACTCTGGAGGCAAAAAAAAAAAAAAAATTAAATTTATATATATTGAGAAAACATCTTAGAAGACTGTTCAGTGGTAAGATTCCTTCTCAAACTATGTTTTTTTTTTTAAATTTAAGAAAGGATAAATTAACAAAACTATAGGGTAGGAGGGGTACAACTCCACACAATTCTCATCACCCAATATCCGTATCCCAGCCCCTCCCCTGATTGCTTTCCCATTCTCTAGCCCTCTGGGAGCATGGACCCAGGGTCATTGTGGGCTGCAGAAGGTAGAAGGTCTGGCTTCTGTAATTGCTTCCCTGCTGAACATGGGCGTTGACTGGTCAGTCCATACTCCCAGTCTGCCTCTCTCTTTCCCTAGTAGGGTGTGTCTCTGGGGAAGCAGAACTCCAGGCCACATTGGTGGGGTCTTCAGTCCAGGGAAGCCTGGCCGGCATCCTGATGACATCTGGAACCTGGTGACTGAAAAGAGTGTTAACATACAAAGCCAAACAAATTGTTGAGCAATCATGGACCCAAAGCTTGGAATAGTGGAGAGGAAGTGTTAGGGGGATACTCACTGCAAACTCTAGTGTACTTCTGCTTTCAGATATATATTTTGCAGTAGTTTATGGATACGTGTGAACATATGCTCTTTCTCACAGAAACTGGTGTATATCTAGGTTTTGGGACTTTGTTAGAAAGTGAACCACCTGAGATGGAATTAGAGTATACTATGAAAGGAAAGGTCTCACCTGAGTAATGAAGCTGAAGGGTTGTCATTCCACACATGAAGTCTCTGGACACAGTCTGAAGTGAAGTATGTTGAGGTGGCCATCATTGCATTGATTAGGTTGTGATCAGCAGATGCAATATTATTTGATATGGATTGGGAGAGGCATACGAGAAAGTGGGCCCTATCCAAGGGTTCCAGGACTGGGGGAAGTAGAGGCTCTATAGTGGAGATGTGAGGTTCCTGCTGTCTTAGGTTTCAAAAAGACAATTGATAGTTAATCTTATCATCACATTAATTGGTAATTGGGTTAACTTTGAAAAGTTCTTTTGTTAGGGTTTGCTGTACAGTACCCAATATCTTGTATATAGCTGTGCTATTGGTTGCTTCTGATATACTTGGTCTAGGCTTTTGAGAGAGTCCACCTATCAAATACACAGTCTATATATTAAAAAGATTCAGTCTGTGTTTTAAAAAACTTCGAGACATACAATTAATTTTCCCCCTCTCATAGTGATTTATATGACTACATTTTACTAGGAGTGTACATAAACAGCATTCCCACCACCAAAAGACTGTGACCCATCCCTCCCACCCACTCCCACTCCCACTCCCACCCCCACTGTCCCAGGAAGCTGCATGTCTACCCCTCACCACAGGGCTTTTACTTTGGTGCCCTACTTACAATTTGGTCAGGTCCTGCTTTTAGTTTCCCTTTCAGATCTTCTTAGTCAACTTCTGTTGATGAGTGGGATCATCCCATACTCATCTGTATCTTTCTGACTTAGCTCACTTAACATAATTCCTTCTAGCTCGTCCAAGATGGGTCAGAGAAGGTAGGTTCATTGTTCTTGATAGCTGCATAGTATTCCATTGTGTATATATATATATACCACAGCTTTCTCAGCCACTCATCTGTTGTTGGGCACCTGGGTTGCTTCCAGGTTTTAGCTATTATGAATTGTGCTGCTATGAACATAGAAGTACACACCTCTTTTTGGTTGGGTGTTATGGATTTCTTGGGGTATAACCCCAGGAGAGGAATTACTGTATCATATGGAAGGTCCATGTCTAGCCTTCTGAGAGTTTTCCAGACTGCTCTCCACAGAGGCTGTACCAATTTACATTCCCACCAGCAATGTAAAAGGGTTCCTCTGTCCCCACATCCTCTCTAGCATTTGTTGCTGCTGCCCTTTTTGATGTATGCCATTCTTACAGGAGTGAGGTGGTATCTTAGTGTTGTCTTAATTTGCCTTTCTCTGACCTAGAGCAGTTTTTTATATGTTTGTTAGCCTTTTGGATCTCCTTTGAGGTGAATGTTTTGTTCATATCCTCTGCCCATTTTTGGATGGGGTCATTTGCTTTTTTGGTGCTAACAAACTATGTGTTTTGAGTCCATCTTACCCACCACCAAAGCACCATCTTCCTTTTCGATCATCCCCCTAGTAACCTCAGATCAGTAGACATAAAGTAAGAGATAATGCTTTGTCCTGTTTCTTTGTTTTGTCTATTAAATCCCATATGTGAGTTGTGCTGTTGGTATTTATTTATCTCCTTCAGGTTCAGTACACTTAGCATAATCCTCAAGAAAGAGATTTTGTTTTATTATGTGCAGCCTCCATATAGTTATTATGATTTGGCCGGGGGTAGATGGGGATTTTAGCCAACTTCTATCAACTTCTTTAATTTTTTTTAATTTTTAAAGAAATTTTATTTTACTTATTTATTTATTTAATTTATTTTTTATTTAAGAAAGGGTAAATTAACAAAACCATAGGGTAGCAGTCCACTCATCCTGTGCAGCCAACCCTATAGTTAAAATAACCATTAATGCCGTGAACCAACGGAACAAACAACCCTAGCCAGCCTTTTTCAACCACATCAATAACTATCATCTCTACCTGCACCAACAAAGTCCACAATTTCTACTGAACCTATAATCATGAATATCATCATTTGTCTCACTATAATTAAACTAATGACAATAACAGTCACCACTGCAGTAACTGAAACTGTATCTACTCCCATTATAATTTAATCTGCAAGTATGAACAATTACTTTACATTTACCGAATACAAACAAGATCTCTATAACTACCACCTCCATCGCCTCTGGATCTACTATCACAGCATAATAATCACTGTATCAATTGAACACCTAACTATATGTATATACATTGAATCAACAGAGTACCATTTCAATAGACATTACAATAAATACTTTAAGAATAACCAATTCAACTTCGACTTAATGTGCACCCTTTACAGCTACCACCACAACTACTTCAACAGAACCTATCACAACAAAGAACAACAATCATGATTCAGTTGCAACTGTTACCAGTCTCTATTGCCACATAGACTCAAACTACAACTCCAGTAACAATTCCCATACCCCAATTATATCCAAGTAATAATATTATGCCATTAGAAGACTCACTTGTATTAACATATGTACATTGTTGCAGGTTACTGGCCAGCAGAAGATATTACAGCACCAAGAACAATTACCCAAGACTCTAAAAGAGAAACTGAGCAAATAAGGGAGGTGAACAATGGAGTACCAGGTGCTTCAAACTCATTTCAACCTATTTGAATCAAGATCTTATAATCAACATGTTTTGCAGTTACACCTTTGTCAATTATAAGGAACTGACATTTACTGTTAGATCCTGCTGGCTAAACAGTATTTGTTCCAACTAGCTGTTTTTCAGTGGTTGTTATGTAAGCAAAGCACATTATGTGGGGGAGAAAAAAAACAAATCACTATAATTCTTCTATCCAACATTACTTCCATATGTTGTCTTACTCTATATGTAGTACTGCTTTAGTTGAAACTACAACTACCAGAGGAACCACCATTACAAGTCTGATCAACAACTACCAATAACTGAATTTACATAAACAAAACTGCACCATAAGTGTACTCTTACAACAGCTACCACTATCCTATCAACTGAGCAAGCACTGTTATAATCATCGTTAATTATTAATGAAACCACAACTAGTATAATTTCACCTTAATCTACAATCACTACAAATTTGTACTGGGATGATAACTGTACTACCCACTAAAATTTCAAAGGAACCTGTGGATTTAGATTTCTACTGAATCAACAATCCCATGACAATTCTTCCAACAGAACCTGTGGTTACATCATTCAGCATGACTCCAACTGGACTAAAAGTCACTTAATATGTGATGAATTTATAGCCACAATATCAAAAACAATAATAACCACCATCCTTTTAACTAAACTAACAACTATCTCTTCAATGAATTACAGTCAAAAGAACTTACATTGCCACCTAGTTGAAAAAACTAATGAAAACAATTTCTGCAGTATACCACAACAGACATTCCCATTTCAAATATGTGCAGAGCAGTAGCAGGAAATATCATTTCAAAGGAACATACCTTAAAAATACCACTTCTGCTAAATTCACACTGATCCACACTGGTCCTACTGTTACAGTTAACATCACCACCATTTCAATTCAACCCTCTATTACTAATATATTCTATGAACCTCCTATTTACTACTATTCTAGTTAAAATAAAACTATAGCTACTGCCACTACCATTATGTTCAATTAAACTATATCTAGCACTCCAAATAAACCTATGACTTCCACAACTACCACTGTTTCAATTGAATGCACCATCCATGATCAAAATTAAAGGTATATTTGCAAAGACTACAGATAGAAACTAGTGCAAACACTTGCTTCAGTGACTCAACTAATGTGAGAATTCTTGCTCAGCAGACTGACAGATTTGTGCATTGACTTGTTATTTTTCTCCCCTTTGGATTTAAAATGAAACCCCTGGGTTATTTATTTGTACTGTCAAGTACAAATATTATTTTTATCAAAAATATATCATTTCAATTTAGTTACACATTATCCACCACTATTCAGGGTTTATGTGAGCAAACAAGTAAATGAATAGAAATACTCCAAACCCCTGAAGCTAATGTATTGAATACAGTCTTGAGTAGCTGTGCTCATATTGATACATTTGCCACTCAAGTTAACCGCGCTGAATCTAGAACCTTGGATGAATGTGCTCATACTGTTACTTCTGCTCATCGAGTTAGGACAATGAATATAGAACCTTGATTAATTGTGTTATATGGATGCATTTGACCCATTTAACATTGTAGGATTTTTTTTAATTAAAAAATTTTTAATATTTATTTATTTTCCCTTTTGTTGCCCTTGTTGTTCTTCACTGTTGTAGTTGTTGATATCATCGTTGTTGGATAGGACAGAGAGAAATGGAGAGAGGAGGGGAAGACAGACAGGGGGAGAGAAAGATAGACACTTGCAGACCTGCTTCACCACCTGTGAATCGACTCCCTGTAGTGGGAGCTAGGGGCTCAAACTGGGATCCTTACATCGGTCTTTGTGCCACGTGTGCTTAACCACTGTGCTACCGCTGGACTCTTTTTTTTTTTTTTTTTATCTCTAGTCCGCACTTTCAGAATATAGTCCTCCACAGGGTTGGGAAGATAGAATCTTTTCTAAAAAAAATAATTCTCTTTTAAAAATATTTTATTTTATTTTATTTTGAGAGAAAGATAGAGAGAGATACACAGAGAGAAAGACCAGAGTACTGCTCAGTTCTGGTTTATAGCTTCAGATTGAACCTGGGGCCTCATAGCCTGAGGCATTTTGCATAACTATTATGCAAACCATTATGCTGCTTCCCCAGTAGGAGATAGCATCTAGGTAATATAAGAAAGACTTTCATGCCCAAGGGACCAGAGCTTCATGATCAGTCCCCAGCACCACCACAAACCAGAGGTAAGTAGTGCTCTACTTAAGAAAAAAAAAATGCATATACATGTGTATAATCTTTAAACTATATGATTATGTTGAGTAATCCCATTTTATTGGAACCAAACACCTGAAAATATCTTAAAATACGAATAATGACAGTTCCAGTATAGCTTTTAAAGTAAGATACAAAACAACCTCAAGAGCCAACACCGAGGCACAGGTCATTTCAATAATACCACACCTGACATTGACATTAAATGTGATATTTTTGAAAACATTTAAATCTAGTGGGAAAATGCATATACTAAAATGTTAAATGAAAAAGACATTATCTGTATACATATTAAAATATTTTTACAAATATTTCTTAGAAGGCACATGCAGGGATATTGTTAACATCATTATTCATAACAGTAAACATAGAATCAAAGTAATTTTCAATTAACAGGAGAATACATTAACAGTTCAAGTATTTACTTGCGTAGAAAAGAGTGGAAATAAATAAAGTTGCCATTCTGGGCTGGGGAGACAGCACAATGATTATGCAAATTGTCTTTCTTGCCTGAGGCACCAAAAGTCCTAGGTTCAGTCCCCAGCATTACCATAAACCAGAGCTGAGCAATGCTCTGGTAAAAATAATAATAATAAAATAGAAATAAAATAATAATAAAATAGTGATGGTTCCCAGATATTTCTCTTCAAGGAAAGGTAGTTGGTACGTCTGGTTGAAGACCCATTCCTCTGTGAATTCCTGGCATGTCTAATCCCTGCTGTTTTCTGTTCTTTGGACTGAACATGCAGGTTCTGTGTGCAGATGAGCTGGTCTCCACCCTGGGAGTTGCCATGTTCTTGCTGTTACTCAAAGTGAGAATTCTAGCAGCTTTTGTCCTGTGGGCAATTACAGGACGGCATCACCCAACTTGCTCCCAGTCAATAACTTTAATTTCTATGACACATTCATAGAAATTCAATATCAGAGTCTCTAAAAGTTGATCAGTTGTATAATATTTACAATAAATTTTAACAAGTGCAGAAGTGCCTTGCACTTGTTCGCTTCTGTCCCTCTTAGGGCACATTGTGGCACACATTACACAAGCAATAAGGACACACAGCAATGAACAGGGAGTCTGAGACTGATATTCTTACCACAATGTGGGATTATAAAAAGTCACTTAATGCCTGTGTGTCTCATCAGGAAAGTGGAGATAATAGTCTTTAATTCTTATTGGTATTAATTTGTAACAGGAGGATTAGCTATGAGCAGTGTGCTACGCCCACTACAATAGGCATAAGTATCTCTGCAATGTCAATAATGTTATTTCAATTAAATCTTACATCAGAGAATCTCCAAGGGTAGTACTATTTTCTGTGATTCAGCAATGGTTGAAGCTTTTCTTTTTATTCTTCTCATTCACATTAAGACTGCTAGTTATGAGTCAGTTTATAAACTAAAGAATTTGTAAAAAAAAAGTTTTTCAAAGCAAAAAGATCAGAAAAGGAATGTTATTTAATATTTAGATATACTTATTAGCCTTTACCATTTAATAAAAAGTTCTTGGGTCAGATGTGTTCTGTAATTTAGATTTGTAAAGTTTTAGAGAAGATATCACGATACATGTACATAATATTACATAACATCTCCAACAGCTCTGTGGCAGTATTCTGAAACAGGCACTAATATGTTTGTAATTAAGCATAGGAGTTATCACACTACATTTATTAAAGTCTATAAATACACTTATAAATATGGATTGAATTTTTTGTCAAATAATTTTGTACCAAATATATTAGTTTGCAGCTGTCAAAATCTTTCAGATTTTAGAATTGTCATCAAGCAACATAGAATCATAACTCAAAAGGAAAAGTAAGTTTTTTTTGCTTTGTTTTGCTTTGTTTTTGAGTGTTTACAGACCTAGTAGGATCAGGGTATAAATCAGCTGAAGGAATGAGGTAAAATTTGATGTGATAGAAAAGGGGACTTTTAAATAGTAAAGATCATCCTGATATGAAATAGCAAACCCTAGAAATGTCACGAATTCCTAGTCCCTGAGCTCAAATAGAAATGAATTATGAGGGGTCAGGCCGTAGCTCAGCAGGTTAAACGCACATGGTGTGAAGTGCAAGGACCAGCCTAAAGATCCCGGTTCAAGTCCCCGCCTCCCCAACTGTAGGAGGTTTACTTCACAGGCTGTGAAGCAGGTCTGCAGCTGTCTATCTTTCTCTCCCGCTTTCTGTCTTCACCTTCTCCCTCCATGTTTCTCTGTACTATCTAACAATGATGACATGAATAACAACGACAATAATTACAACAATAAAAAAATCACGGGCAACAAATGGGAAAATAAATAATTAAATACAATATAAAAAATTAGAAATGAATTATGCACTGCCATTTGTTCTGTAGAAACTAATGTGTCTTACCTATAGGGATCCAACTTCTGAACACAATAACTGCTAATTTCAAATAAATTCTAAAAGCCATTATTTAAGAAAAGGTAGTACATAAAAACAAAAAAACTTGTGGCGGTTGTATTGTTATGTGGAAAACTGGGAAATGTTATGCATGTGCAAACTATTGTATTTACTATAGACTGTAAAACATTAATCCTCCAATAAAGAAAAAAAACTTGTAAAGTTAAAAGTGAATATTCAGTAAACAAAGGACTAGAGTGTAAGTGTAAGCAGGAGTCTTATTTCCACCTCCGTCTGGGTCTCCAGGTTCAATACAGGCCTGAAGTCTAGAGTCTATTAAATGTTTACTAAACAGTTAGGAATAAATTAGTGAAAAACCATGCTTTCCAGTATAAACATTAAAAAAGTTTAAATTTGTAAGTATAAGGCCAAAGAGCCTGCCTAGAAAGGCATCTGGTTTACCACATACATAGTCCAGATCTCCATTGCACTGAAGAAGGCTCTGTGTTATAGTCTCTCTCTCTCTCTTCCTGCCTCTCTCCAGCTGAGAAAGTCAGCTCAAAGGAGTGAGGCCCCAGAAATGATTAAATAAATAAATAAATAAATGTGTATTTTAAATTAAGCATTGAGAAATTCAGTCATCAAAAGAGGCTGTTATAAAGTTTCTATTTTAAGTAGCTGCTCAGTTTTGCAAAATATAGATTTAGGAATATTTTGGCAGTGTTATAATAACCATATACAAAACACATTTGCAGAACTTTTTTAGCTTTGTTTTTACTTTGGATGAATGCTACTACTTAATTTGATGATAAAATTGAAATTTATTTTTCAGTTCATACTTCATTCACCATGATTATTAGTTGGGTAGCATATCAATATTTAACATAGTCTTTATGATCTTGTGTCTGTTTGCTTGGTTGCAATGAGAGTAAACTGAAAAATAAGCTGTAATCATTCTAAAATGTTGGCTAACGCTAAAAGGACTAAGTCTACCATGTTATATCTTAGATTATCTGTTGGCCAAAGAAATAATAATCAGAGCATACTGAAATTCCAGGCAACAAAGATTTTTTGAATAACATGCTTAATAAAGAAATAACTCTGACCTGGTCTACCTGGCAACAATGCAATACACCTCTTTCTTAAATGAATGTGTAATAAAACCCCTTCCCCCATGGCTGGCCAGGTATGAAAGAGGTCTCTCAACCACAGGTAAGCCACTAAGACATTAATATTTCTATTTGGCTACAAATCGTGATCATAACAAAGACCTTTCATGGGAGAGTATGACAGGGCAATGAGAGATGCCCATGATTCTGTGCTTACTATAATCCAGGTGTGTCTTGTCTTCTTCTGTTGACCTTTGTATCAAAACATTCATAATATTTGATAATGCATGCTGAAAAATTGTTCTCTGCAAAACAAAGAAAAATCTGATTTCTGCTTGGAAAATTTAATCACAGTGTAATATGCTAGTTTTAGCACTCCTTTAACATTGACACTGGTATATTTTCTTTTTTTAAATTTTATCTTTATTTATTTATTGGATAGAGACAGCCAGAAATCAAGAGGCAAGAGGGTGATAAAGAGGGAGAGAGACAGACACATGCAACACTGTTTCACCACGTGCAAAGCTTTCCCCCTGCAAGTGGCGACTGGGGGCTCCAACCCCAGTCTTTGTGCACTGTACCATGTGTACTCAACCAGTTGTGCTACCACCCGACCCCACGTTGATATTATTTTCTTACACACTTTATGATTCTGTCAGTTTGTAAGCATTAGATTCAAGTAATGAAGAAAATTCTTCCTGTCATTGACATAAGTTACTCCATAACTACATTTCTTAAAACTAAGTTAAATTTCTCTTGAAGTAAAAGTGTATCAATATTTTAAAGGAATGCAGTCCAATTTATGTCATTTGTTTGATAGTTATGTCATTATGATTTTAAATAATTCAGTTTATTACCATGTCAAGATTAATCTTATTGACAATTTGAACTCATGTGTTTCTCTTATAACCTATGGTCACACAATTATTATTATTGGCTTCTTCACAAAAAGATTAAGAAAATGGGTAAATATAGATATATAGCTATAGAAATAATAATCAAGGGCCAGGTGGTACACCTGGCTGAGCACACATGTTACAGTGTGCAAAGACCCTGTTCGAGCCCCCAGTCCCCACATGCAGGGAGAAAGCTTTGCAAGTGGTGAAGCAGTGTTGCAGGTGTCTCTCTGTTTCTCCCTCTCTCTCACCCTTCCCTCTTGATTTCTGGCTGTCTCTATCCAGTAAATAAAATAAAGATAATAATAAAAAAAGAAATAATAAACCCATATTAGTGACCTTAGGAGAACTACTGCAGTTTCCAATGGAGGGGATGGGGATGCAGAACTCTAGTGGTAGGAATGGTGTCAAATTATACCCCTATTAATTTATAATTTTGTAAATAAATATTAAATCACTAATAAAAAAGAACAAGTCATCAAGTTTTCAACTTTCTAGAACAAGTTTCTTATAGATTTTTAATTCTTTGCCAGCTTTTTCATGTTCTTTATATTCTAGAGTAGTTTCAGTTAATCCAATAAAATTCACAACCTCAAAGTGCTAAATATATTTATAGGAGAAATTTCAGCAGTACAAACTTTTGAAAAAAATTCAGAAACCTAAAGCATCAGATGCAAAGAAGATAGTGCTGTGGTCTATCTTGCCTACTACTGGTCATTCTGTTTATTTGTTTTTAATTTTATTAGTGATTTAATATTGATTTACAAAATTACATATCAATAAGGGTATAAAGCCACTCCATTTCCCCCACCAGTGTTCTGAATCTTCAGTCTCCCCACTGCAAGCCACCACATGGGCCAGCCATCTCAACAACTATCTGTCTACATTTATACATAATTGCCCCATTTTTCTTCTTGATCTAATAATCCTCTCTTACCCTCTGAGCCACTGATGACAACATTACTACCTCTATACATCCCTCTCCTTTTCCCTCCTTGCTCTCTGGGTGCTGATGAAGCTGGAGTTCAAAACTCTCATATTTTCTTCCTCCTATCACTTTTACCCCAATGGAAGTATGAATCAAGGTTGTTTTTGGGGTGCAGAAGGTAAGAGTTTTGACTTCTGTAATTGCTTCTTTGCTGGACGTGGGTGTTGGCAGGTCAATCCACACCCCCCAGCCTGTTTCTATCCTTCCCCAATGGGCCAGAGCTCTAGAAAGGGGAGGTTCCAGGACACACACACTGGTGAGCTCCTCTGCCCAGAGAAGTCAGAGTGGAATCATTGTAGCATCTGCAACTTGGCGTCTGGAAGGTGGCAAGACATAAATTGAGACAATATGGCTAATGAACAAGAACCAAAAAGTAGGAATAGAGCAGATGAAAGTAGAGATCTTAGGGTAGAAGAAAGCTAGAAAGTGCATGTTAGGCATGTTCCTGGGGGTACACAATTATGATAGCTTTGCTTGAGTGTGATAGCTAGCCTGAAGTTGGATAAAAATATTGTCTGAGAAAATGGTGTCAGAGTAGAGAAAAGGGCTAGAAAGTTGGATTCTGGCAGTGAGTAGCTTCCATTCTTGAAAAACAGTTCTGTGGATACAATTAACTATTTACTGACATCCACCTGACCCAGGCCTACATATACATATACACATACACATACACATACACATACACATACACATACATATACATATTTGGCACCAGAGCCTGTGCAACTTGAGTCATGGTCATATCTGGGAATATTGCAGGCTGCGCTCATTACAGGACCCTCTTCTTTGAGTGGCAGGGCAGGATATCACAATCTCCCATTGCAGACTGGGGCTATCGCTACCGCAGCTGCTTCCTGGTGAGGGCAAGGTCCTGGGAGGGCCCAAAAGAGGGCTTATGATGACGTTCCCGATTTAAGTGCTACTAGTAATTTTGCACTAGAAAAATACCTGACATATCTTAGAAGCTCAATATTCCTACCAGTGAAAGAATTAATCAATGAGCCCATTCTCTTTCTAAGGGAGACAAATTTAGGCTTCTTAACAAAAATACCAATACCTAGAGATTTTCCATGTTCTCTCATTCCTTTTGGCAATATTGCCTAGAAAATTGATTCTAATAATTATTTTTAAATGTTTATGAATTACCTGAGAAACTGACCAAGTAGATTTCTATACACAAACTTCAAAACTGAAAAAAGAAGAGCTGGCCCAAGACTATGCTAGTGGTCACAAGGTTGACAAGACACTGGTTTGTCAAAAAGCAATAACAAATTTCTACCTCAGAGTGTTTTCTTGAGTAGATCCTAAAATAGAAAGCGAGTATCTAAAAGATGGGGTCGAAGTGGAGAAAAGGAAGAATTCTGTAAGATAATGTTTCCCGTGTATCAGAAATGCTTTTGAGAGGGTAGTAATAGTAGCTCTCAGAGGTGTTTTTGGTTTTGTGTCTTTCTGTAATTAACAATTCACTTCCTTCTCTAAGGTGGATCCCATCTTAGTGAATAATTATTCACTATTTATCCTAATCCACACCTGCACTGATGCATCAGAGTTGATTTCAGGCCAGTCATTTAAATTATTTTGAAGGATTGTAGATATAAAGAGCAATGCATGAACTGGAAAAATCTTTGTAGCTGAGATAGTAGCCTTGCAAGCTCAAGAATGGACAGAAAGCATGGCAAATACATAGTGAATACTGAGCACTCTGCAAAACACCCAGTGAGTACTGCAGCTCTATTTTAATGCTTTGTTTACATTGTAGATTTATTTTCAGCATTAAGAAACCATCTAATCTCTGAATACTGTGTAAAGTAAAAAAAAATTGCATTTATTTTTAAAGGAATGATTGCCATGCACCCTTTTAAAAAAAAGTTTTCATGCTGTATCTCACTATATTTTATTTTAGACATTATTTTATTTATTTTCTGATATGTAATTTTTGAAATGATTCTATGGTTAAGATATATACAAACATATACAAAGTCTGTCTAACTCTCTATATTCACATCATATGAATATATTTTTGGTTTAGTTTTGAAGCTACTTTTTTTTTCCCAATTTGTTCCTTAGACTTTACTTGTACTTTTGAGATCAATCAGAAACCAGGTTAAAAAATATGCTAAACATCCAAATGTTAACACTGGTTGTTATCTTGAGGTTCAAGAAATGAATTACCTAAAAATCTCCACTTTGTGTGGAATATGTTCATGTCCAATTTTTAAATATTTTATATCATTAACCAGGCTTTAACTATGTGGTTACAAATACTTTTTTTTTTTCTTTTTCTTTTTTTCTTTTAACCAGAGCAACAGTCTGCTCTGACTTATGGTGGTATGAGGGATTGAACCTGGGATTTTAGAGCCTCAGGCATGAGAGTCTCTTTGCATAACCATTATGCTATCTACCCCCATTACAATTACATTTTTATGTACATGGTTATGTGAAAACAAGTGATGTTTGATGTCAGAATAAAGGGTGGGATGTACTGAAACTCAAAATGACCAGTCAAAATTCATTGCTGGAGATTAAATGAAAAACAGATGAAGAAATCTTTTGCTTTTGTTTAATTGTGGAAATAAGTCTGCAGTGAGCAAATGTACACAAGACAATTCAAAAGAGAAAGTCCTGTTGCTGTGTTAGTTGTATCAAGGTATCTCATAAAGGATTTCTCATTCTTCAAAAGAAGTTTGTTCTTTTGTGTCATCAAATACAGAACTTCCTTGAAGTTGTATTGCTTTTAAAAATTTTGTGTGTGTGTGTGTGTGTGTGTGTGTGTGAGAGAGAGAGAGAGAGAGAGAGAGAGAGAGAGAGAGAAATTGAGAGGGGAGGGGGAGGATAGAAAGGGAGAGAGACAGAGAGACAGCTGCAGCCTTGCTTCACCACTTGTGAAGCTTTCCCCCTGCAGGTGAGGTCTGGGTGCTTGAGCCTGGGTCCTTGTGCACTGTGATGGGAGCATCTAACCAGGTGCGCCACCACCTGGCCCCTGAAGATGTTTTCTTTGTCACTACAGAGTTTGCATCTTTAGAATGCCAGAAGTCTTATATGGAATAAATCTCTCTAGCTAAGTATTTATTATCTTGATAGTTTCTTGAAGAAAAATTTACAAAGTTTAGCTTAAGTATTCTTACAGCATACAACTCAATAGTAGAAGAAATATATCACTTTGCAGTGGGTATCTAAAGCATAGTTATTAAGTACTTTAAGATCTAAGAATTAATTGAAGATTATGAACAAAAAGGAAATAATTGTTTCTTGGAGGGGGAGACATACATCTCAAGTTAATTCTTGAAAAGTTACAGAAGACACCTGCAGAACTTTCTTTGGTAAACCATACCTGATACCCTCCAGCTGTTTATCACCACTATTAACCAAGGCTGATCATTGGCTTACATATTAGTCACAGCTCTCTAAAAATTCTGATTTTGTTTTGAGACCCTTCCTGTACTAAGAACCAGAGTATGCTAGCAGAACAAAAATTGTCACTTAGGCTGAAATGTTGCTCCGATCTGGATATAAACACTGGGTTCCCCATCCTTAATGTAGATGCCACCCATCACTTTCTTTCTTTGAAAGGGCTGAGAATCCATTAACACCAGAAAATTCTGGAAAACTGACCTGGTGAGTGAGTTTCACTTATTTTAGAAAGTGCATTAAAATACCTATGTTCATCAGCCTCAGACAATCTGAATAACAACCAAAGTAAAAGTAACAGTACTTAGGACAAAAGCAGGTAAATCTGATTTTCCTCAGGTTTATCCAGTGAGTAACATGTGGGACTTTGTTTAATCCTATTCAGCAAAAACATAGTTTTTTTTTTTTTTGGTAGAATACAGAAAAATACAATTCGGCAAACAATTTCCAAATATTTTATCTTACTTATATTTAGGAATGTTATTTTTACCTTTATATTGTTAATGAACTCTTGATGGACCAAAGACTGAATACAATTCTAGCTTGACAATTCTATGGGACATACTGGCTAATTTTTATAGCTACTTAGTGATTGATTATTAAATAAGCACTATCAAAACCAGCTAGATTTTGTAGCACTATCAATAAAAACCACTAATGTGTCACTGCTACCAATAATGGTGGTTAGCCCTGAGTGCATACTCTATGCAACACTGATTTGACTTCTTTGAACGTTTTTGTTTTTGTTTTAAATCACAAATGCTGGTTAACAGAGTAGTTTAGTTATCCATTTCCCCCAAATAGAGACCCTTACCTGACCCTCTACCAAACCATCATTTTTTTTTTTTTAAATTTTTTATTTAAGAAAGGATTAGTGAACAAAAGCATAAGGTAGGAGGGGTACAACTCCACACAATTCCCAACACCCAATCCCCATAACCCACCCCCTCCCCTGATAGCTTTCCCATTCTCTATCCCTCTGGGAGCATGGACCCAGGGTCGTTGAGGGATGCAGAAGGTAGAAGGTCTGGCTTCTGTAATTGCTTCCCCGCTGAACATGGGCGTTGACTGGTCGGTCCATACCCCCAGTCTGCCTCTCTCTTTCCCTAGTAGGGTGTGACTCTGGGGAAGCTGAGCTCCAGGACACATTGGTGGGGTCTTCAATCCAGGGAAGCCTAGCCAGCATCCTGGTGGCATCTGGAACCTGGTGATTGAAAACAGAGTTAACATATGAAGCCAAACAATTTGTTGAGCAATCATGGATCCCAAGCTTGGAATAGTGGAGAGGAAGTGTTAGGGAGGTACTCACTGCAAACTCTAGTGTAGTCCTGCTTTCAGGTATATATTTTGCAGTAGTTTATGGATACGTGTGCACATAAGCTCTCTCTCACTGAAACTGGTGTATATCTAGGTTATGGGACTTTGTTAGAAAGTGAACTACCTGAGATGAAATTAGAGTGTACTATTAAAGGAAAGGTCTCACCCGAGTAATGAAGCTGAAGGGTTGTCATTCCACACGTGAAGTCTCTGGATACATTCTGAGGTGAAGCATGTTGAGGTAGCAATCGTTGCTTTGGTTAGGTTGTGATCGGCAGATGCAATGTTATTTGGTTTGGATTGGGAGATGCATACGGGAAAGTGGGCCCTATCCAAGGGTTCCAGGACTGGTGGAAGTAGGGGCTCTATAGTTCCTGCTGTCTTAGGGTTCAAAAAGACAATCAATAGTTAATATTATCATCACATTATTTGTTAATTGGGTTAACTTTGAAAAGTCCCTTTGTTATGGTTTGCTGGACAGTACCCAGTATCTTGTATATAGCTGTGCTATTGGAAGCTTCTAATCTACTTGGTCTAGGCTTTTGAGAGAGTCCGCATATCAAATACATAGCCTATATATTAAAAAGATTCAGTTTGTCTTTTGAGAAACTTTGAGACATACAATTGATTTCCCCCTCTCATATTAATTAGCAAACCATCATTTTTACCCACCAGGGGACACTAGATCCCCAACATACCCCCAACCCAAACCACCACCCATCTTTGCAGTTAATTATTCACCACTAGTGTTAATATTCCTTATGAAGAGTCACAGAGGTTTCTTTATTTCCAGCTAGAAAGCAACCAGTGGCACAGCTATATACTAATAATGTCAAAGGACATAAATTATGGTGATGTTGTGTATGATACAGCAAATCCTAACAAAAGAATATTTCAAAGTTAACCCAGTTGCCCAATAATGTGATTATAGCAATAACAGTAGGAACCTCCAACTTCCTCTATAGAGCTTGTATTTCCCCCAGTCCTGGAACCTCTAGGGTGGGGCTCACTTTCCTGCATGCTTCTCAATTCATACCAAATGATATTGCATCTGCCGACACCAACTAAATAAAAAAAAAAAAAAGAATTTCACATTACTCTCCTATAGCAAAGTATAATTACTGGATCAATTTTTAACACAGTTTAGTACTACACTGTGCTATAGATAATACATTGGAAAATCTAGGTTTCAGTTTCTGCTGAAGTTGCCATAATGGGCTACTGCTATTACTACTATTACCATTACTGCTTATAAATTCAGTGTTTCTTTTTTTTTCCTCATTATTCTTGTTATCCAAAATCACCTAAACAGGTTCTATCTGACAAGCCTGACATTTTAAGGCTACCATTATAATCATTATATGAATGTGGACTTCTTTATACATGATCCACCTATAGTAGCTTGCAATTTGAGGATATTTAATGGCATGCAGATAATATGAGAATGTTGGGATACTATTTATTCCTTATTTGGAACGTTGACGACTTACAAAAGTTAGTTAAACTTCGGTGATCTGTATAGTTGTTGTTTTCTTTTTTTTTTTTTTTTTTTTTTTATTTATTTAAATTTTTAATTTAAGAAAGGATTAGTGAACAAAGGCATAAGGTAGGAGGGGTACAACTCCACACAATTCCCACCACCCAATCCCCATAACCCACCCTCTCCCATGATAGCCTTCCCATTCTCTAGCCCTCTGGGAGCATGGACCCAGGGTCGTTGAGGGTTGCAGAAGGTAGAAGGTCTGGCTTCTGTAATTGCTTCCCTGCTGAACATGGGTGTTGACTGGTCGGTCCATACTCCCAGTCTGCCTCTCTCTTTCCCTAGTCAGGTGTGTCTCTGGGGAAGCTGAGCTCCAGGACACATTGGTGGGGTCCTCAATCCAGGGAAGCCTAGCCAGCATCCTGGTGGCATCTGGAACCTGGTGATTGAAAAGAGAGTTAACATACAAAGCCAATCAATTTGTTGAGCAAACATGGGTCCCAAGATTGGAATAGTGGAGAGGAAGTGTTGGGGAGGTACTCACTGCAAACTCTAGTGTAATGCTGCTTTCAGGTATATATTTTGCAGTAGTTTATGGATACGTGTGCACATACGCTCTCTCTCACAGAAACTGGTATATGTCTAGGTTATGGGACTTTGTTAGAAAGTGAACTACCTGAGATGAAATTAGAGTGTACTATAAAAGGAAAGGTCTCACCCGAGTAATGAAGCTGAAGGGTTGTCACTCCACACGTGAAGTCTCTGGATACACTCTGAGGTGAAGCATGTTGAGATGGCAATCGTTGCTTTGGTTAGGTTGTGATCGGCGGATGCAATATTATTTGGTATGGAATGGGAGAAGCATACGGGAAAGTGAGCCCTATCCAAGGGTGCCAGGACTGGGGGAAGTAGGGGCTCTATAGTGAAGATGTGAGGTTCCTGCTGTCTTAGGGTTCAAAAAGACAATCAATAGTTAATATTACCCACACATTATTTGTTAATTGGGTTAACTTTGAAAAGTCCCTTTGTTATGGTTTGCTGTACAGTACCCAGTATCTTGTATATAGCTGTGCTATTGGAAGCTTCTAATCTACTTGGTCTAGGCTTTTGAGAGAGTCCGCATATCAAATACGTAGCCTATCTATTAAAAAGATTCAGTTTGTCTTTTGAGAACCTTTGAGACATACAATTGATTTCCCCCTCTCATATTAATTAACTACTGATTTATATGACTACATTTTGCTAGGAGTGTACATAAACACCATTCCCATCACCAAAGGACCGTGACCCATCCCTCCCGCCCATTCCCACCCCCCACTGGCCCAGGAAGCTACATGTCTACTCCTCACCACTGGGTTTTTACTTTGGTGCCCTACTTACAATTTGATCAGGTCCTGCTTTTAGTTTCCCTTTCAAATCTTCTAAGTCAGCTTCTGTTGATGAGTGGGATCATCCCATACTCATCTTTAACTTTCTGACTTAGTCCACTTAACATAATTCCTTCTAGCTCTGTCCAAGATGGGTCAGAGAAGGTGAGTTCATTGTTCTTGATAGCTGCATAGTATTCCATTGTGTATATATACCACAGCTTTCTCAGCCATTCATCTGTTGTTGGGCACCTGGGTTGCTTCCAGGTTTTAGCTATTATGAATTGTGCTGCTATGAACATAGGAGTACACACCTCTTTTTGGTTGGGTGTTATGGAGTCCTTGGGGTATAACCCCAGGAGAGGAATTATTGGGTCATATGGAAGGTCCATGTCTAGCCTTCTGAGGGTTTTCCAGACTGCTCTCCACAGAGGCTGTACCAATTTACATTCCCACCAGCAATGTAAAAGGGTTCCTCTGTCCCCACATCCTCTCCAGCATTTGTTGCTGCTGTCCTTTTTGATGTATGCCATTCTTACAGGAGTGAGGTGGTATCTTAGTGTTGTCTTAATTTGCATTTCTCTGACAATCAGTGACCTAGAGCAGTTTTTCATATGTTTGTTAGCCTTTTGGATCTCCTCTGTGGTGAGTGTTTTGTTCATTTCCTCTGCCCATTTTTGGATGGGGTCATTTGCTTTTTTGTGGCTAAGTTTGCTGAGCTCTTTATATATTTTGGTGATTAGTTTCTTGTCTGATGTCTGGCATGTAAAGATCTTCTCCCATTCTGTGAGGGGTCTCTCTGTTTGTTTAATAGTTTCTTTGGATGTGCAGAAGCTTTTCAATTTGATGTAGTCCCATTGGTTTGTTTCTGCTTTGGTCTTCCTTGCAATTGGGTTTGATTCATCGAAGATATCCTTGAGGTGTAGATGGGAAAGTGTTTTACCAATGTTTTCCTCTAAGTATTTGATTGTTTCTGGTCTGACATCTAGGTCTTTGATCCATTTGGAGTTGATTTTTGTTTCTGGTGAGATAAAGTAGTTCAATTTCATTCTTCTGCATGTTTCAACCCAGTTTTCCCAGCACCATTTATTGAAGAGAGCCTCCTTCTTCCATTTAATCCTTTGGGCCCCCTTATCAAAGATTAGATGCCCATAGGTGTTGGGATTTACTTCTGGGCTTTCAATTCTGTTCCACTGGTCTGTGTGCCTATTTTTGTTCCAGTACCATGCTGTTTTGATGATGATGGCTTTATAATATAGTTTAAGGTCTGGGAGTGTGATGCCTCCATTTCTGTTTCTTTTCCTCAAGATGGTTTTGGCAATTCTAGGTGTTTTCAGGTTCCAGATAAATGATTGTAGTGTTTGTTCTATTCTCTTAAAGAAGCTTGGTGGAACTTTGATGGGTATTGCATTAAATTTGTATATGGCTCTGGGGAGAATGTTCATTTTGATGATATTTATTCTTCCAATCCATGAGCATGGGATATCTTTCCATTTCTTGGTATCAGTTTCTATCTCCTTGAGTAGCGACTCATAGTTTTCAGCATACAAGTCTTTCACTTCTTTGGTCAACTTTATTCCTAGGTATTTGATTGATTTTGCTGAAACAGTGAATGGGAGTGATTTCTGGATGTCTTCTTCTTCAGATTTAGTGTTTGCATAAAGAAATGCCACTGATTTTTGTACATTGATTTTGTAGCCTGATACCTTGCTATATTGCCTAACAACTTCCAGTAATTTTCTACTGGATTCTTTAGGTCTTTCTATGTATACTATCATATCATCTGCAAATAGTGAGAGCTTGACTTCTTCCCTTCCAATCTGTATCCCTTTGATTTCTTTCTCTTGCCTGATTGCTATGGCAAGAACTTCCAATACTATGTTGAAGAGTAACGTTGACAGTGGGCAGCCCTGTCTAGTCCCTGATCTGAGGGGGAATGCTTTCAGCTTCTCTCCATTGAGTATGATGTTGGCTGTAGTTTTGCTATATATAGACTCCACTATCTTGAGGAATTTCCCATCTATTCCCATTTTTTGTAGAGTTTTGAGCATGAATGGGTGTTGGATTTTGTCAAAGGCTTTCTCTGCATCTATTGAGATAATCATGTGGTTTTTGGCTTTGCTTTTATTGATGTGATGAATGACATTGATTGATTTACGGATGTTGAACCAGCCTTGCATTCCTGGAATGAATCCCACTTGGTCATGATGAACAATCTTTTTGATGTGTTGCTGTATCCGGTTGGCAGTTGTTGTTTTCTTAAATCTTCATATGATAACAAGAATTTCCTACTTTTTAAACTCTTATCTTTTTAAAATCACACTGGCTTACTTTTGACAGAAAAGTTTAGTATTGAGATTCAGCACCATAACTTCCTACTAACTTCTATTTCCTCTTTCCAGCAAATCATGTGTTCAAATGGTCAAGAGACTCACAGCTCTGCCTGCTGGCGTTCACATTCAGATCTAGTTGGTGATGTCTCTCCCAATGTAGCTGGGGTCTGTATAAACCCAGGTGTCCCTGACCACTCAGGATGTCCACCAGTATCAATACCCTGCACACAGGTAATGTTTGCTGTAACAGCTTTTACCCCGACTGGGATATACGCTCTGTAAGGATATATATCGTGGCTTATTCTTTTCCAGGAAATGCATTTAATCATTTATCTCACCTACTCTCATGTTGAACATTTGCTGCATTTGAAGAATGGTTTTAAGTTTCTATGAGGTAATTCACATAGAAATAACAAAAAAAGTAAAAGGAACAAATATGTGGTACAAATGCAAGGTTTGGGAGGAGCAGGGGAGCAGTGCGTTGGCAACACAGAGTTTAACTCACTAATTGGACTCTGATTGACGACTGTGCCCTGTTTAATGCTTCAAGGTTTCCACTTCGTTGCTAATTACCTTATTTTCTTACGCAGTTGCAGCTTCTGATCCTGTAGGTGATCCTGATCCTATCTACAGCTCTTAGTTATAACCTCTGGTTTATATGATATGGACTTGGCTCTGATCATTGCATATGAACTTTGGAGACCAGATTCAGCTATCCATATTTTACCCTTGACTTATCTTAGACTGAATTAACATTCCTTCAGATTTGTTTATCAATCACTTCATCTCTCATATAGAACCTTAACCTTACCTTAAATTGATTATTATATTTGACAGTTCCTATGGTTTTAGAACTATTCACCTCCATTGTTTAATACTTGTATAGAAGTTAAAAAAAAATCTGATCCTTAGTTGTTGATTCTTGAGTATATATATAATAGTTTTGCTGAGCAGTGAACCTAGAAACTCTGAGACTTTACACATGTAAACCTTGTGCTCTAGCACATGAGTTGTCTCCCAAACTCTCATGTTGATTCTTATCTCCCCAGACATTTTCTTTGTCAGCAAGATAAGAAGATAGGGAAGAGTAAGATAATGTAAGAACAGCATTTTATTGGGGGCCGGGGCGGTAGCGCAGCGGGTTAAGCACACATGGCGCAGAATGACTGGCTTAAGGATCCTGGTTTGAGCCACTGGCTCCTCACCTGCAGGGGAGTCACTTTATAGGCAGTAAAGGAGGTCTGCAGGTGTCTATCTTTCTCTCCCCCTCTCTGTCTTCCCTTCCTCTCTCGATTTCCCTCTGCCCTATCCAACATCAATAACAACAACAGTAATAACCACAACAACAATAAAACAACAAGGGCAACAAAAGGGAAAAAAATAGCCTACTGGAGCACTGAATTTGTGGTGCAGGCACCAAGCTCCAGCAATAACCCTGTAGGGGAACAAAAAAAAAAAGAGAGGCTAAACTACAACCATTTTTGCTTTTCCTCATTTTCATTTACACTCCTCTTAGGTGAAAGGAAATTGCTGCAACAATGGTTCTTTGTGGAAAGTCTTCCTGACTTGTCTTTTGGCTTGTGTGCTAACAACAGCAATTGGAGTCCTCATAATATGCCTGGTGAATAACAGAGGAAATGGTAATTCCTCCATAATTATCCAGATCCCCCCAACTAATGGACAGTCTGGAACAACATCTGCTACTTCTCAACCTACGGTGACCACTACTTCAGTTGAGTCTACACCAGCAACAACCATCACTCTCACTTCAACTAAATCTACAGCTTCCAATGCTTCAGCTGAATCACCAGCCACACCACTCACAACAACTTCAGAAAGAATCACAACAACCTTCACTTCCACTATCGGAGAAACCACACTCATCACATCCAACACCACTTCAGCTAAACCAGCAACCACACCACCCATTAAAAAAACTTCAAGTGAAATCACAAGTGACACCACTTCAACTGGAACTACTTCAGTAAAATCCACAACTGCTGTAAAGTCCACTCCAACTACTGTAAGGTAATAGAAAATACAACCGCAGAATAATCATAATTGAATCTGAGCTTCTGCAATTTATGTTGCACCTATGGCCACAACAGACATCATGAAGTAAAATGATACCTCCCTCCACTCTCCACACACATACATTGCTGCAACATCAATAATAATGAATATTATGACAACTTAATCTTAGCTCACAACCTAAACAATCACTACTTCCAAACTCTCTAGTGAGCATACATTCACTTCAACTCGGTCTATAACTATTACTTCCATCTAACCCACAACTACTATAATTTCCACAGAACCGACAAAAAGAATAAGTATCACCTGCCAACAATCTACAGTCTTCCCCATTTATCTAAACAAATGCCACCGATCACTTCAACCTGATGGAACTATCATCAACCATGAAAATCCTTCTATGGCAAATTAACTTTTAGTCATTACAGTCACAGATTGACTTGAATCCTCCCTCTGCTTTTGAATTTCCTCTTCAACTGTAGTTACCGCTTTTACAAGAGCTGACTCTGTATCAATTACCATCACCACATTCTACCTCCATCAACTATCCTAGGGCATGCCATTTGGACAACAATTGTTTGGACAGTGAATCATGGAATTACCACCAAAATTTTCACTGTCAACACATAAGACTTCCATTGCAATTAAATATTTTTATTTTCAAGTACTAAAATTTAAGCTATAAAGATAAAAATCCACTTTCTGTTCTACAGATCAAAATAAAATAAAGCCTTATAGCATAATCAACCTGACTTTTCACCTAGGAAACTTTAAAGAATTTTCTTAACAAAACTTTATAGCAAAACTAGTCATTCAGATTTTTAGTATGCATTGATTCAGTTAAGGATATCCATTCCTTTGTATACAAATCACACACATGATAATAAGAAATTTATGCTTAAAAGCTTTAGACAAATTCATAGAGGTATTTTAAATTTTGTAATAGTTTATTCATTTATATGAAGTTTATGTTTCTTAAATTTCTCATTTGATTGTAATTATCTTTCAGGCAAGCATGCTATAATTTATTAGTATTGCTGAAAGTGCATTTTAATTTCCATTTTAAAAGCAATAATTAATTTTCTTCACTTTCATATGTTAGTCAACTCAATGACACGCCTTAATTCCCAACTATGATCTTAGTAGAGAAGATAGAAATACAGATGAAGTGGTCTAGGAGGTAGCACAATGGATAAAGCATTGGACTCTTAAGCATGAGGTATGAGTTCGATCCACAGCAGCACATGTACCAGAGTGATGTCTGGTTCTTTCTCTCTCTCTCCTATCTTTCTCCTCAATAAACAAATAAAATCTTTAAAAAAGAAATACAAATGAAGTAATAAATTCATTAATTGATACTGTTAATTTTGTATGCTTAGTAACTGTTGAAAATTTAAATTATAATTAATGGCACTATAGGCTTGTAAAACCACTCTTTGTATTGAACTGGTACTTCTAACTCTTATAGATCAGGCAGGGTTGAGAACCACTGGTTCACAGATCATACTGGGAAACATTAGTTACAAGGCCTGTGCTTTTATAACAGGTAGGCTTAACTTATGAGCTTTTCTGCATCTACTGCATAATGAAAATTTAGTCAAATTTTCTTCAGTTGGTATTTTCTCCCATTTTAATGCCTTGATTCTACCATTCATTCATCTCTTAATTTACCCACTCACTGAATATTCCATCAGTAACTACTACATGTGAGCTTCTGGGAATATGACAGCAGACAGAAGAATAAGACTCTAGCTATTTGTGTTTATAACAGGAGAAATGCACAAGCAAATCAGTAAGTCAACAAGATATTTTCCAGAAGCAGTAAACGCCATAGGGCTGTTGAAAATGCAAGCAGTAAGGCTGGAAGCAGGAACACTTTCTATCAACTTTTCTCAGCTCAGTACTATCAGCATTTTGGGTCTTATAATTTTTGTTCTGGGCATGGTTAGCAGCATCTCTGCTCTCTCTCCACTAGATGCCAGTAGCATCTACCTGTTGTGACATCCAAAATTATCTCGACATTTCCAAATGTCACCTGTAGGAGGAGATAACTTTACCCACTGCATATGATGATGTAGCTCTGCAGATGGCATTTGGGTGAGTGTCGCATACTCGGACCTGGCTTCAGTCCTAAGAAAGATGTGCTGTCCCACTTTGTCTCTCCTGAGGCCTTAGAGTCACAGCTCTCTCCATGCAGCAGAATACTAAGGCATGCTTGCTGCTAACAGGTGTTTTCCTCACCTGATTTCCTAATGCAGACCTAGCTGTAGGCTCATCTACCTGGCCTCTGTTTTGATATTCTGTTCTGATATCCTGTTCCCACCCCCCAACTCTGTTATCAGACCTGAAACCTTGCTGTTTTGATTTCCATGATGTTTTGCTTCTGTTTTTGGTGATCTAGTCTCATCCATGAATGTCAGATCCCTTTACTCTGGCTCTGTGTTCCTTGGACATATCTTGCCGGGGGCTGCCGGACTGGCTGTTTCTGTCTGTAGTTCTGATCGCTAGCACTGAACTCTGAGTGGAAGGAGATAATTTGTCTTGTCTGGTAGCTACAGACTCAGTATGCACCAGAGTCCTGCCCAGAGAAATCAGGAACTGCTTGGGAACTGAGTCTGCATCTTCTCAGTGGCAGCTGAACTGTGCGCTCCTTCACAAATCTCAGTAATTACTTTCTGAGAATGCCGGTTGCTTGCTGAAACACATGGCTGGATTATTTACCTCCTACTCTTTGCCTTTTGATACTTTCAGATACCTCTGTTGCTTTTTCTTTTCTTTTTTTTTAATATTTATTTATTCCCTTTTGTTGTTCTTGTTTTTTTTTTATTGTTGTAGTTATTATTGTTGTTGATGATGTCGCCATCATTGTTGGATAGACAGAGAGAAATGGAGAGAGAAGAGGAAGACAGAGAGGGGGAGAGAAAGAGAGAAACCTGCAACCTTGCTTCACCGCTTGTGAAGCGATTCCCCTGCAGGTGGGGAGCTGGGGGCTCAAACTGGGGTCCTTAAGCCGGTCTTTGTGCTTAACCCGCTGCGCTACTGCTCGGCTTCCTGCTTTTCATATTTCTTTGTCACTTATTTCCATGTGTAATGTTTTAACTTAGTACTTACTAGATATTTTTTAAAAAATTGGGTGCCATGTAGAGAGTACATAGCATGATTTTGGCTGCCAGTCACAATTTCTGAATATAGCTTGAAATTTAAAGACAGATAAAGCATTATTTCTCAAATAGAAGGAGTATAGTTAATTAATTAAACCCTCTCTGCTTGACTACGTTTCAAGACCACATTCGGTAGAGTTGAGACCATATTTTCAGTTTCTACTGTTCTTTAAAAAAACTTTTAAATTAGTGACTTAAAAGTGATTTAATTTTTAATTTCTTAGTGATTTAATAATGAACAATAAGATTTTAAGATAACAGGGATCCAGTTCCAGACAGTTCCCACCACCAGAGTTCTGTGTCCCATCTCCTCCACTGGAAACTGGACTAAAAATATTTATAGGGTGCAGAAGGTAGAAGGTCTGATTTCTGTAATTGCTTCTCCATTGGACATGGATGTCGGCAAGTCGATTCATACTCCGAGCCTATTTCTATCTTTCCCTAGTAGGGTAAGGCTCTGGAAAAAATAGTTATGTATACCATGCTAAGATTGTAGGGCATAGTTCACGCTGCTCCCACCACTAAAGTTCTGTGTCTCTACCATTCCAACAATAATCACCACAGTTCTCTCAAAGTCTTGGAAGTGATTTGGTTACTTCTGTTTCTCTCTCTCTCTCTCTCTCATTCATTCATTCATTCATTCATTCATTCATTCTTTCTTTCTTTCTTTCTTTCTTCCTTTTTGCTTGTTTGCACATTTTATTTCAAGTTCATGTATTTTGAGTCTAGTTGTCTTTTAACTCCTTACATTACTAAGCATAATCATGTGCATTTCCATCCATTTTGTTCCAAAGGACACAATGTCATATTTTCTAATTGCAAAGTAGTAGTCCATAGAATATATATTGAAGAAACTCTTTATTCGGTCAGATGTTGATGGGCATTTACACTTTTTCCATTCTTTGACTACTGTGGATAATGCAACTATGGACATAAGGCGAAAATGGCTCTTTTAGTGTTTAGAATGGTATTGCTGGATCATAAGGTATTTCCATTTTTATTCGTTTGAGATTTCTCCATACAGTGGTTCAAAGGATCTGTAGCACTTTGTATAAACTTCTGTGCTGGGGGCTGCGCAGTGGTGCACCTGCAATGTACGAAGCACAATGACCTCTGCAAGGATTCAGGTTCAAGCCTCTGGTCCCTCACCAGTAGGGTGAAGCAGGTCTGCAGGTGTCTACCTCTCTCTCTCTCTCCCTATCTCTCCTTCCCCTCTCAATTTCACTCTGTTCTATCCAATAAAAATAGAAAAGAAGTGGCCACCAGGAGCAGTGAATTTGTAGGGCTGGCACCATGCCTTATTGATAACTCTGGAGGCAAAAAAAAGTTCTTGTGTTTTTCTTACTTTTTTTCTTTCTTTTAATTTTTTATTTAAGAAAGGATTAGTGAACAAAAACATAAGGTAGAAGGGGTACAACTCCACACAATTCCCACCACCCAATCCCCATAATCCCCCCCCTCCCATGGTAGCTTTCCCATTTTCTAGCCCTCTGGGAGCATGGACCCAGGGTCGTTGAGGGTTGCAGAAGGTAGAAGGTCTGGCTTCTGTAATTGCTTTCCCGCTGAACATGGGCGTTGACTGGTCGGTCCATACTCCCAGTCTGCCTCTCTCTTTCCCTAGTAAGGTGTGTCTCTGGGGAAGCTGAGCTCCAGGACATATTGGTGGGGTCTTCAATCCAGGGAAGCCTAGCCAGCATCCAGGTGGCATCTGGAACCTGGTGATTGAAAAGAGAGTTAACATATGAGGCCAAACAATTTGTTGAGCAATCATGGATCCCAAGCTTGGAATAGTGGAGAGGAAGTGTTAGGGAGGTACTCACTGCAAACTCTAGTGTACTTCTGCTTTCAGGTATATATTTTGCAGTAGTTTATGGATACGTGTGCACATAAGCTCTCTCTCACAGAAACTGGTGTATATCTAGATTATGGGACTTTGTTAGAAAGTGAACTACCTGAGATGAAATTTTTTTCTTAAGCTGCTTTGCCATGACTTTCTTGTATGGCTTAATATATGGAACAATAACCTTGGCCTTTATGTATTTCTATTTTATTTCCTCTTCAGATTGTCAATAGCTTCTTAACCATGTGCCACAAATTCTATTCTTGCCTATTTACTAATTTAACATGAATTTTGATCATGTGACCCAGAAGAGCTGGGATGCCATCTGAACTTGATAATCTAGGTCTTTGTTTTAATCATCACATTGACTCCCTCTCTGGAATGACAGGTGGGGACACTTGCAGTGAACCTAATGATATAAAACAATTTATTCAGGATTGTCATTGCTTGAGTCATAGCAACTTCAAAGGTTTCCATACACAGGGTTGCTTAGCAGCCACTGTGAAGTTCTCCCTCAAACCAAAAATTAAAAATCTGCTACAGAAAGTTCACGTTGAAAATAGTTTCGAGTGGAGATAAGATCAGTTACTTCTGAAGTCATTATCAAAACTCACTGAAAATTCAGATGCTGTGAAACAGCTCAAAGCTCTCAAGATTCTTTTCCAAAAGTTCAGATTTCAACCCAACAAACAATACAACTGTTAACATATTTTGGGATAATTGTCACTGTATTTCTTTTAGTGGTATATATATGTGTGTGTATCATATATATATATATATATCATATATATATATATATGATATATCAGTATCAAGAAAAGAAAGGGAAAACATAGATGAAACAGAGACTAGGTGTAATGTATTGCACCAATGCAAAGGACTCTGGGGGGACAGGGGGAAAAATTAACAGCTTTCACCTATACTTCTTATTGCTCATTGAATTTATATTGCTCTTCCATAAATAAATCCTGATCTCTAACATTTAACCAATAAAAAGTTTGCTTATTAAAACTTACGTCTGGGAGTTGGGCAGTAGTGCAGAGGGTTAAGTGCATGTGGCGTGACACATGAAGACTGGTGGAGGGATCCCGGTTCAAGCCCCCAGTTCCCCACCTGTAGGGGAGTTACTTCACAAGTGATGAAGCAGGTCTGCAGGTGTCTATCTTTCTCTCCCCATTTCTGTCTTCCCCTCCTCTCTGCATTCTCTCTGTCCTATCCAACAAGGAGGGCATCAATAATAACAACAATAATAACTACAACAAAACAACAAGGGCAACAAAAGGGAATAAATAAATAGATAATAAATAAAACTTATTCCTTTGTCTATGCAGAATAATCTCAGAAATTCTCTCACTTCTACTACAACTTTGTGAATTATTTTTCTTCTCCTATTGTCTCAGGCATACAGTGCAACCTGAAAGGAAGTTGTTTCTGGGGTAGTGCTAGGGTTATCTACAGTTTAGAAGTGAAGGGATTACATGATGGGGAGGGAAAAGGAAAGGAGGGATGTTTTTCCTTGTGGAGTTTAATGTTGTTGAAGATAGAAAAAGTGAGATGTTTGGCATTTCTCTCTTAAACATCACCTGCCCATCAGCTCCCTCATTCTCTCTTGTTGGGAGTACTTTCATGTTAATAAACAATTCTTATTCTACTTACTACCCTACTTGTCTTGTGTCTTGGAAGCCTTCTACCTACCAAGGGCAAAAACTAAGAGGACCTGGGGACCCTGAAGTTCCCTGGCAACAAACTTAGTAATTGGGGGAATTAGGGGCTCTATAGTGGAGATGTGAGGTTCCTGCTGTCTTAGGGTTCAAAAAGACAATCGATAGTTAATGTTATCATCACATTATTTGTTAATTGGGTTAACTTTGAAAAGTCCTTTTGTTATGGTTTGCTGTACAGCATCTCCCAATCCAAACCAAATAATATTGCATCTGCCGATCACAACCTAACCAACGCAACGATTGCCACCTCAACATGCTTCACCTCAGACTGTGTCCAGAGACTTCATGTGTGGAATGACAACCCTTCAGCTTCATTACTCGGGTGAGACCTTTCCTTTTATAGTACACTCTAATTTCATCTCAGGTAGTTCACTTTCTAACAAAGTCCCATAACCTAGATATACACCAGTTCCAGTGAGAGAGAGCTTATGTTCACACGTACCCATAAACTACTGCAAAATATATACCTGAAAGCAGAAGTACACTAGAGTTTGCAGTGAGTACCTCCCTAACACTTCCTCTCCACTATTCCAAGCTTGGGATCCATGATTGCTCAACAAATTGTTCGGCTTCGTATGTTAACTCTCTTTTCAATCACCAGGTTCCAGATGCCACCAGGATGCTGGCCAGGCTTCCCTGGATTGAAGACCCCACCAATGTGTCCTGGAGCTCAGCTTCCCCAGAGACACACCTTACTAGGGAAAGATAGAGGCAGACTGGGATTATGGACTGACCAGTCAATGCCCATGTTCAGCGGGGAAGCAATTACAGAAGCCAGACCTTCTACCTTCTGCAACCCTCAACAACCCTGGGTCCATGTTCCCAGAGGGCTAGAGAATGGGAAAGCTATCATGGGAGGGGGTGGGTTATGGAGATTGGGTGGTGGGAGTTGTGTGGAGTTGTACCCCTCCTACCTTATGTTTTTGTTCATTAATCCTTTCTAAAATAAAAAATTAAAAAAAAACTTAGTAATTACTAAGTTATTACCAATTTATTAAAAATTGATGGGTCATTCAATCTATTTTTAAAAAATATTTTATTTATTTATTAATGAGAAAGATATTGTGAGAGAGAGGAAGAACCAGACATCCCTCTGGTACATGTGCTGCCAGGGACTGAGCTCAGGACCACATTCTTGAGATTCCAATGCTTTATCTACTGCACCACCTTCTGGACCACTCTATCTTTAAAGATCACTGATGTTTCTCTATTTTTCTCTGCAGTGTCAGCAAAGTGGATTTATGCTTCCAATCCCCATTCTTCTTTCAAATTTGAAATAGAATGATGTGATAAGAGCAATTCATGCAATGTCTTATCAATGAACAATCTAAGCCCTTCTTTTCCTATCCTTTTGCTACAATTAGCTTTATGGGAATTATATTTTCCTAAGTCAGGAAGACTATGCAAAAAGATGAATTGAGAAAATCTGTGTATTTTTTTTGAAACAAAAGTAATTTTTCTATTTGTTCTTTCAGAATTTCTACCCTTAGGCTAGTTGAATAATCTCCAAAGACTGGGAAAAAAAACCCCAAAGTTTAGAGAGGTCAGCAACTGTATTTATTGAGCATGTTAGAACTAAAAGCTAATTGTACTTACAATTCTAAAGCCAAGCTGCGTAAATGTTTAATCCCTAGTGCTTTCTTAGTGGCAAACACATAGCACATGGTTAGGAAATATTTACTGAGTGTGTTGAGTTAGAGTTTGAGTTCATTCTACCAATATCTCACCATTCGAAACCCTGAGACATCCAACTTTGTCTTGTAAGACACTAAAACTACTTTAGACAGACTGCCCCTTGGAACACTGAGATCTGCAAACTTCACTTCTGTATTGTGCAAGTCCTTATCACCATTTCTTGCCCTAGTTTCCATCCCCATCTTTCTCTCTCCTTCTTCTCTTAGTTAATCCTCCAACTTTTTTTCAATTCCAACTTCGATGTTTTTACACTGTGCATAATGACTATTATTTTTTTTTTTCAAAAATCTAAAAAAAGGGTCAGTTTTTAAAGTGTAGTCACTTATACTCATTCTTCTTTAAATTACAAGGTAGATTGAATTTTAACAGTCGGCTCAAATTGTGAATGCATTTCTAATAATGACTTGTTCTTTGAAATATTAACTCTCCTAAAAGCTTAGACCGAGGAGAAGAGAAGCAATCAAGTGGTGTTACTTTATAAAGTACAGCTATGTATAAATAACGTTAAAGGACATAAATTATGATGAGGTTGTGTATGATTTAGCAAATCCTAACAATGGAATTTTCAAAGCTAACCTAATTACCAAATAATTTGATTATAGGAATATCTATCTATTGCCTTCTTAAACTGTAAGACAGCGGGAACCTCTTGCTTCCTCTATAAAGCCCCTATTTCTCCCAGTCCTGGAACCTCTGGGGTGGGGCTTACTTTCCTGCATGCTTCTCTCAATTCAAACCAACTGATACTGCATCTGCTGATTCCAACTTAATCAATGCAACTAGTACCACCTCAGCATGCTTCACTTTGGACTATGTCCAGAGATGTCAGGCGTGGAATGTCAACCCTTCAGCCTCATTACTCAGCCACCAGGTTCCAAATGCTACCATGATGCCAACTAAACTTCTCTGGGCAGAGGACCCCACCAATATGTCCTGGAGCTCTGCTTCCCCAGAACCCTACCCCATTAGGGAAAGAGAGAGACAGGCTGGGAGTATGGATCGACCTGTCAACACCCATGTTCAGTAGGGAAGCAATTACAGAAGCCAGACCTTCCACCTTCTATACCCCATGGTGACCCTGGGTCCATACTCCCAGAGGGATACAGAATAGGAAAGCTATCAGGGGGAGGGGATGAGATGCAGAGTTCTGGTGGTGAGAATTGTGTGGAATTGTACCCCTCTTACCCTATGGTCTTGTCAGTGTTTCCATTTTATAAATTAAAATTATAGAAAAATATGAAAAAAATTAGAAGATAGTCATTGAAACAATAATGTAAATAGCTCACCAAAGAAGATCATGTTTACGTTATGACTGCCATGGGAGTAATAAAGAAGTCAGACTTCAGCCTACCCCAGCTAATATGCTATAGAAGGAATGGTTTTAATGTGCTTTTGTCTTTATTTGATGATGGAGAAAGAGAGAGTAGAGAACAGAATGTGTCTTCCTCTATTTTCTTCAGCAATGTGTTATAGCTTTCATTGCACAGGTCTTATATCTCTATATCAGTTATTTTAGAAAATTTATAATTCTTTAAAAAAAGAAGATTTATTTGTTATGAAGATAAAAATGAGACATGAGAGAAAGAGGTGGGGCTTTGGATTGAACTTTTGCTACCTGGGGCCCCAGGCATGCAGGTTGGTGCTTTATAAGACAAAGTATTCTATATCCTTGACCCTAATTACTTTTTATTTTATGTGTTTAGGGAGTTCTAAGCCCAAGAAATTGAGCTTAGGAACTTAAACTTGTACTCTACCACTGAATCTCCAACTTGGTTCAATTATTTTATTTTATCTTTATGGGAGGTGGTACAGAAGGGGCAAAGCATTGCTGTACCACCATCCATGGATTTCTATTCATTTTGTCTTAGTTGCTCTCATACAGTGCAAGGAACTCATTCATGCAAGGCAGATACTCTTTTACTGAGTCATTCACCTAGTCATTTACTTATTATTGATGTGATTATAAACTGGACTGTTTAATTTCTTTCTATTTCAGTTTTTGCTTAGAGATAAGCAATAGATTTTTAATTTTGCATCCTATAACTTTACAGATCTATTATTTTTAATACATTTTAGTGAATTCTTTGGTGTAGATTGGCAATTTTTAAAAACACTACTTTAGATTTGTGATGTTCCATACAAGAACTTGATAGGATCACCCCATTCTGAAAAAAGCCTCAGCTCAATTCAACAATACTTTATAAGTTTTCACTATTACTATTTGTATTTATCTAAATAATAGTGTAAGTGTATGTGTGTGGAATATACATATATATATATATATATATATATATATATGGAGAGAGAGAGAGAGAGAGAGATGCTAACTGTTCAGCTCTGCTTTTGGTGGTGCCAGGGATCACACTTAGGACATCTGAGCCTTAGCCATGAAGTCTGGTATATTCCCTTTGGAGTACTTCTCTAGCTCTAAAGTCTCACTATTCTGCAAAATGTTTATGTAAATAAAGTAGGCAATGTGACTTTCCTTATCACAGACTAGAAAGAATGTAATTCATGCAAGTAAAAATGTAATTGTATGCAAGTAAAAATACCATTCAGCTTTTGATAAGTGTTTTAGTCTATAAATAAGCAAATAGACAAGAGGTACCACTATTGTGGACTTTTCTTCTTGTTTGGTCCACGTGTTTTCTCTGTCCCTGTCTCTGTCTCTTAAGCTTATTTGTCTCTGATTGTCTAGATTTTCACTGGAATCCTGCCTGCCTACATAACATCTTATGGCCAGCACATTGCACCAACAGGAGGTCACATCATGCAAACAGAACTTTGTCACATGTGAGAGTGTTATGAGTGCTTCTGCTCTAAGCATGACATATTAGTAACTTAGGAAAAAGATGTCAAGAAGCCCATCATAGGAAAGAGAAGAAGCCATTAAAAAGGAAGAAATGAAGACATGTGATAAAGGAATCAAAAGAGGATAGTATCCTCAACCATGTCAAACCATGAGAGAAAACAAGGTCCAATAAGAAAAGACAGATGCTAATTAAATTTAGCAATGGAAGAGTCATTAGGAAAATTACAGAACAAACAGGAATTTTGGGGGAATGGAGAAGCCAATAGGTAGCATAGAAGAGTGAATGTGAGAGAAGAAAGGAACACTGTATTTAAATGTCTTCATAAAAACCCTAGGTTGCAAACTGCTATAAAGAAATAAAAACAATTAAACTGGATTGTGTAATTCCATTCCAGGTGGTCCACTCCCCAATGAAGTCCCCAAACCTAGATATAGTCCAGGTCCCCTAAGATAGAGCATAGGTTTACCCGTGTCTATAAACTAGGGGAAAATATATATACCTGAAAGCAGAAGTACACAAGAGCATGCAGGGAATACCCCCAACACTTCATCTGCACTATTGCAGTCTTTAGGTCCATAATTGTTCAACAATTTGTTTGGCTTTGTATGTTAACTCTCTTTTCAGCCACCAGGTTCCGGATGCCAGCATGATGCCAACCAGACTTCCCTGGACAGATGACCCCATCAATGTGTACTGGAGCGCCACTTCCTCAGAGCCCCATCCTACTAGGGAAAAAGAGAGACAGACTGGGAGTATGGATCGACCAGTCAATGCCCATGTTCAGTGGGGAAGCAATTACAGAAGCCAGACCTTCCACCCTCTGCAACCCACAACGACCCTGGATCCATACTCCCAGAGAGATAGAGAATGGGAAGGCTATCAGGGGAGGGGATGGGATGTGGAGATCAGGTTATGGGAATTGTGCGGATTTGTACCCCTCTCATTCTATGGTTTTGTTAATGTCTCATTTCTTAAATAAATAAAAAAAAACTGGATTGTAGGTCTAAGGGCACCTGATTTAGTTTCTTTGCTTACTTGCTTTCAGGTGGTAGTGGTTGAACGTATTTGTATACTGAGAGGAGGGAACAGATTAGGATATTAAAAAAAAATCTATTTATGAGTTGTTGTTTATGTGCCCTGACCATCACTGATTTCTATCTGCAGATGTTGAATCTGATTAGTCACTTAAAGGCAGGCCCTAAGATGTAGTCTTAGCACACAGACTTAAATGCAACATGTTCTAGATTCATTTCCTGGAATAGTAATGAGCCAGAGCTGAGCAGGAATATGTATATATTCACCTCTAAACTGTATGCACTTTAAAACTAGATCTGTATAACAAGATATATGATAAGATAAATATAGATCTAGGTCTTAAGGTGCATACAATTTTGAGGTGAAGACATTTTTACTAGGACCGGAGAGGTTTGCATAGGCCACATTTAAACCCTGACACCATACAGGAGGTGCTCTGGCCCCTAAGGTGAAATCTTCTCTTTTTCTCTGGCTCTCTGTGCATAAACATGTATGCTGGGGTAGTGAAATAGTTCATACATGTGTGAGGCCCAGATCCAGGAGGAAGAAAAAGAGATCTCCTCTGACTTTTTGTTAAAGATCAGTGCTACAGAGAAATAAAATAATAAACAGTGCATTTCATAATGACTAAGGGTGATATATTTTATGTAGAATTATCAAGAAAGACAGAGAGCTAAACAGAACAGCAATTCATGTAGCTAACCATGGCAAAAATTCCCTACTTATATTCATTAGAGGCTGACAACAGAGTGAGCATGGGAGACAAAGTGGCAGGAGATGATGGCGTCAGAGCAATGGGATGAGGAGATTGGTTGAACAGGGCTCACTCTTATACGAGGGTGCACAATACCAGGCCCATCCTTCATAGTAAATGAAATGGGAATTCACTGTAGGGTTTTTTAGCTAAATTTTTAGCAAGAAAATAATAGTCTTGAATGCTATATAGTGAACAGGACATAAAGGATCAGAGTAGAGGCAAGGTGACTAGTTTGGAAGGAATTGAAATAATCCAGATAAGAGAAGATTAAAATTTGTCTCAAGAAGGTAAATGGTAAATGCTAGGATTTGGGATTTTGGTGAGAGCCATTATATTTGCTCATGGTTGAGTTGTTGGGCGTAGGAGGAAAAGAATGACTTTGTAAGTCTTGTGTTGTCCAACAGAAATGGTAGAAGTAACCTCTTACTGAAGTGGGTGACAGTGTAGACACTACCAAATTTATTTATTTGTTTGTTTATATAGTAACTGGGACTTCACCACTCTAAGACAACCTTTTGTGTAGAAAGAGACAGAGATAGGACATAGAGAAAGACACTACTTACCCTATAGCAATGGTTTATTTATTATAGTGGAGCTGGGCTTGACCCTGAGTGGTGTGGGTGATGAAGCAAGCACACTGTCCAAGTAAACTATCTTGCCTGCAGCACTTAGAGGCTACAATGAAGGAAGATTACTTTTGTAACATTTAACTGTAATGCAACTCCCACCATGCCTCCTTCATCTGCTCCACCACTAGGTGAACTGCTAGGAAAGCCCAGGAAATGTCTCTGCCACTGGCACGAAGTTTAAACCATGCAAGTCACTGCCTGCAGGGAGAGCCTCCTACCCCAGTTCTCCTTTCTATTCAGAATAAAAAGCAATCTTGTTCCTTTCCCCGGCTCATCTCAAGCTACTTCCGGACCTACCTACAGCCCTGCCTGCTGTCCCCACAAAGTCTTCTCCTGTGAGTAATAAATCTCTTCATGTTGTTTATGTGCCATCATTAGTCTTAAAATACAAGTCAGAGTTTGGGTGAGGACATCCACCCATCTATGCAGAACACCATCGACAGAGACAAATAGGCTCTGTAATATTGTTGAAGGGCTGTGTGTGTGTGTGTGCGCATGTGTGTATGTTTTATGTGTGTGTGTGTGTGTTGTGTGTGTGTGTGTGTGTGTGTGTGTGTGGCGCGGGGAGTAACGTATGTGTGAAAGGAGGGCTAAGGAATTCAAACTTGAATGTACATGTTTAAATTGCTTGTTAGATAGTGGAGTGACAGTGTTGGGTAGACAGCTATGTGTCTGGAATTTAGAAGATAATGCCAGGCTGTAGATTGAGACTGAGGAGTCATAAGCATGTGGATGGTACTTTCAACTGTAGACAGGATGCGTTCACTCAACATAAAGAGGGGAGTGAGCCTAGGAGCTGGGCCCTGGCAATCTAATAATTAGAGGTTGCAGAAAGGGGGAGGAACCTGTATGACTTTATGCGAAAGCATGCCTAAATAGAGTGGTTCCCTGGAAACTAAGTAAATAGGGGAGGGCAGTTAGGCCATTGCTGCCAGGTCAACATGCATTCTTTCCAGACAAAGTTATTCAGCAAGAAGAATAAAACCAAACTAACTAACCTTCACTAATAGGAAAAATGAAAGTTTAACCATAAATAAACTTAAAACCAACAACCATGAAATTGTGAATGAATGAGTACCTACAAATATGCTGTGACTATGTGGGATGTGGGCGTTGCACTGGGCCACCCAGGCATCTCTAAGATTCAGGTACCAGCAGTCCTCTCTCAGGGAGTCTCGATAGTGTACTTAAAGGACAAGGTGTTCCCCTAGTTGATGGGTGATGGTGGAAGGTACAGCATGTTTCCCTGAATGCTTGGCCGCTGAAAGGTCTGTCAGCAACTTAAGTGACTTAGTGAAGGACAGAAAGGCCTCTGCCAGCAACCATGATTCATCACTGTCCTGGCTGACATTCTTTGACTGTCTACTTTTCAGTTCAAGAATAACAAAAGATACCCCATTTCTGCCTTCCAACAACCAGGATGCCAGACCTCTTTGTTCCTCACTTCCCTCTTATTTTATCCAACAGAAAGGGGTCTTCCAGAGCTTAAGTGACACAGGCCTGGCTGATGTGATCCTGACAGATGTGGGAAGAGCTTTAGGAGTGAGGAATGAAGAAGCTCTCCATCTTTTCATACTATGTACTTGTTTCTCCAATAAGCAAGCCCCAATATGCCGAGAACCATAGAGACAAGTGAGGTGAAGGGATTACTGTCACTATCTCCCAATAAAATAAATAAAAAAGGAATTGCATATTTAAATTAATCGAGTAAAATGCTCTCTCAATAAACATACTTAAATCTATACACTTGGGACCAGGTGGTGGTGCACCTGGTGAATGCACATGTTACAATGCACAAGAACCCAAGTTCAAGACCCCGGTCCCCACCTGCAGTGGGAAAGTTTTGCAATTGGTGAAGAAATGCTGCAGGTGTCTCTCTCTCTCCCTCCCTCTCTATCTCCCCCTCCCCTCTCAATTTCTCTCTGTCTCTAGCAATAAATAATGATAACTTTTTAAAAAAAATCTAGACATTGAAAAAAACTCCTTTCCTCCTTCTGTCCCTTCCTTCCTTCCTTCCATCCTTCCTTCCCGTCCTTTTCATTTTTCTTCTCTTGTTTTTTTAGTGGTGGGATCAAATTTAGGGCCTCATACGTATGAAATATGTGCTCTGTCATCTGCTCTGCCTTTTATGCTACACTAAATATCAGTCTTATTCAAAGACCCTAGAAATGACTTACATTTCTACGTTTTATAAGCATTACTTTACTCTGTTTATATAGTAAACTTCAGTGTTCAAGTCATCCATTCATTCATCTATTAAGCAAACAATTTTTGAGTAGAGGATTTTCTGTGTGCCAGATCTGTTTCATGTGCTTAGTAGTAATTCAGCCAGACATAGTCTCTGACCCAGGGATACCCCCCATTAATGAAGCAGGGATAAAATTCAAGTAAAATCTACAATTCCAGATGAAGGCATTCTGATGTATGGGGAGAAAACTCAAGGGTTAGAGTCAATTTGCTTGTTGGTATTTATCCAGCTGCCAATAGTCCTATACCTTCAGAGTATTATTCCTGTTCTTGGTAAGATGCGGTGATTATTGTATTTTATTTGGTTGTTTTGAAGAACGAACCTCTTAGAACCCTAAGTAAGTTTTCAGATACAAAAATACATAGGAAAATGTTTGGTGTGTTGAGTACCCTGATAAAAGTCTTGCATAACTGGAACTATTAAATGAAAGCAGATGGATTTGGAAAAGAGGCCACAACCCCATTATATGGAAACTTGGTTTCATTTTAGTGAAATGTCAAGTTACTTATTTTATTCTACAAAAGCCTATGAGATATTTTTTTAGGTGCTCAGCAATGTGCTAAGTGATGGAAATTCTAAGGAAAATGTGGTAGGACAACCAACTATTTTTAAAAATTTATTATCTTTATTTATTGGATAGAGATAGTTGGAAATGGAGAAGGGGAGATAGAAAGGGAGAGAGACAGAGACACTCCTGAAGTCCTGTTTCACCACTTGCAAAGCTTTCCCATTGCAGCTGGGGACAGGGGCTGGAAACTAGATCCTTGCACATTATAGCACGTGCACTCAACCAGGCATGCCACCACCTGGCCTCTCCCAATTAAATTAAATTAATTAATTAAACACTGGGGCTTGGTGCCTGCACTACAAATCCTCAGCTCCCGGCAGCCTTTTTTTTTTTTCTTTTTCTTTCTCTCTTTCTTTTTAAGAGAGAAATTGAAAGGAGAGAGGAGATAGAGAGGGGGAGAGAAAAGACTGACACCTGCAGACTTGCTTCACCTCCCGGCAGCCTTTTTTTTTTTTTTCTTTTTCTTTCTCTCTTTCTTTTTAAGAGAGAAATTGAAAGGAGAGAGGAGATAGAGAGGGGGAGAGAAAAGACTGACACCTGCAGACTTGCTTCACCTCTCTTGAAGTGTCCACCCTACAGGTGGGGAGCAAGACTCCAACCTGTGTCCTCACACATGGTGATATGTACACTTAACCAGGTGCACCACCACCTGGCCCCTGACACTATTATTTGTAAAATTTATTACTTAAAAGAATTTAAAATGTGTGTTTGAACTCTGCTGCTTATCCACCTCCCTGCTCTTTTTTTTTTTTTTTTGGCTCCAGGGTTATCACTGGGGCTCTGTGACTGCACTATGAATCCAATGAGACCATTTATCCCATAAATGTTGTTGGATAGGATAGAGAGAAATCGAGAGAGGAGGCAAAGGCAGAGAGGGGGAGAGAAAGACAGACATCTGCAGACCTGCTTCTACTGCTTGTGAAGCGACCCTCATGCAGGTGGGGAGTTGGGAATTCAAACCAGGATTCTTTTTTTTTAAATATATATATTTTTTAATTTAAGAAAGGATTAATCAACAAAACCATAGGGTAGGTGGGGTACAACTCCACACAATTCCCACCACCCATTCTCCATATCCCACCACCTCCCCTGATAGCTTTCCTATTCTCCATCCCTCTGGGAGCATGGACCCAGGGTCATTGAGGGTTGCAGAAGGTAGAAGGTCTGGCTTCTGTAATTGCTTCCCCGCTGAACATGGGCGTTGACTGGTCGGTCCATACTCCCAGTCTGCCTCTCTCTTTCCCTAGTAGGGTGTGTCTTTGGGGAAGCTGAGCTCCAGGACACATTGGTGGGGTCTTCAATCCAGGGAAGCCTGGCCAGTATCCTGATGGCATCTGGAACCTGGTGATTGAAAAGAGAGTTAACATACGAAGCCAAACAAATTGTTGAGCAATCATGGACCCAAAGCTTGGGATAGTGGAGAGGAAGTGTTAGAGAGGTACTCACTGCAAACTCCAGTGTACTTCTGCTTTCAGGTATATGTTTTGCAGTAGTTTATAGATACGTGTGAAGATATGCTCTCTCACACAGAAACTGGTGTATATCTAGGTTTTGGGACTTTGTTAGAAAGTGAACCACCTGAGATGAAATTAGAGTATACTATGAAAGGAAAGGTCTCACCCGAGTAATGAAGCTGAAGGGTTGTCATTCCACACGTGAAGTCTCTGGACAGAGCCTAAGTGAAGCATGTTGAGGTGGCCATCGTTGCGTTGATTAGGTTGTGATCGGCAGATGCAATATTATTTGATATGGATTGGGAGAGGCATACGGGAAAGTGGGCCCTATCCACTCATCAACAGAAGTTGACTAAGAAGATCTGAAAGGGAAACTAAAAGCAGGACCTGACCAAATTGTAAATAGGGCACCAAAGTAAAAACCCTGTGGTGAGGGGTAGACATGCAGCTTCCTGGGCCAGTGGGGGGTGGGAGTGGGTGGGAGGGATGGGTCACAGTCTTTTGGTGGTGGGAATGGTGTTTATGTACACTCCTAGCAAAATGTAGTCATATAAATCACTAGTTAATTAATTTGAGAGGGGGAAAATCAATTGTATGTCTCCAAGTTTTTCAAAACACAAACTGAATCTTTTTAATATATAGGCTGTGTATTTGATATGCAGACTCTCTCAAAAGCCTAGACCAAGTAGTTCAGAAGCATCCAATAGCACAGCTATATAGGAGATACTGGGTACTGTACAGCAAACCCTAACAAAAGGACTTTTCAAAGTTAACCCAATTATCTATTAATGTGATGATAACATTAACTGTCAATTGTCTTTTTGAACCCTAAGACAGCAGGAACCTCACATCTCCACTATAGAGCCCCTACTTCCCCCAGTCCTAGAACCCTTGGATAGGGCCCACTTTCCCGTATGCGTCTCCCAATCCATACCAAATAATATTGCATCCGCCGATCACAACCTAACCAACGCAACGATTGCCACCTCAACATGCTTCGCCTCAGACTGTGTCCAGAGACTTCACGTGTGGAATGACAACCCTTCAGCTTCATTACTCGGGTGAGACCTTTCCTTTCATAGTATACTCTAATTTCATCTCAGGTGGTTCACTTTCTAACAAAGTCCCAAAACCTAGATATACACCAGTTTCTGTGAGAGAGAGCATATCTTCACACGTATCTACAAACTACTGCAAAATATATACCTGAAAGCAGAAGTACACTGGATTCTTACCGGCCCTTGTGCTTGGTGCCATGCTTATTTACCCCACTGCACTACTGCCTGGCTCCCCCCACCCCCCAATTTTAGTTTTATAGCTTTTATAAATCAAAAGGAAGAAAGGAGAGAAAACACAAAGGGAGAGAAAGCACCAAAGCAGTACTCCTTCACCATACATATGCTCGCCTCTCTTTGGTTCTCTCATGTCGTGCCAAGGATTAATCTAAAGTCTCATGCATGCTGAACCACTCCCTGGCCCAGTGAGCTGGTACTTGATAGAGCTGTGCCAGAAGCAAGCTGAGGATGCTGTAAAGACACGCAGAAGAGCAGCATCAGACTTAGCAGTGGGTGGCCTTGTTTTTCATTTTGCTGATCACCAGACTTGTTTTTGAGTAAGCCAAGTCTAGAAAAAAAATTTTTGATATTAATTGTATCAATATGTCTATTTTCCTCATCAGATATGAATGTCTAATGTCCATTGTGAAAGGTTAAATAATGCCCCCATAATCCTTAGAGCCTGTAGGTATTACCTAGCATATCAAGAAATGGTGTAGTAATGAGTAAGTGAAGGATCTTGAACTGATGGGTCCCATTGTTACAAGGCTCCATGCAAGGAAGAGGTAAAAGACAGACTTAATATTTGTGATATGGAATTGGAGGTGAGGAAAGGACTGTGAACCAAGAAATATAATCAACTTCTAAAAACTGAAGAAAGCAAGGACATGACACTTCTCAAGAGTCTCAAAAAGGAATGCAACAACCTGCTTAGTGGGGGAAGATTCATGGTTTTGGGAACCAGTGAACTACAAATCCCCACTTCTTCAAACCACACACTGTCCATTTTCAAGAGTGAGAAGCTGTCCATCTCTTATTTAGTTCATAGTTATCTTTGAGGTAATCTCAAACTGGGAAATAACTGCTGGAAATAATTGCTGGCAAGAATTGATGAATTACTGTGAATCAGCAAATAACCAATTTATCCAGAACATAGTTATTCAGAGAGTCTTACATCATTTTCCAGTATCTTGCAGGAACCCAAGATATTCTAGGCTGGGACATTTCCTACATCTCCTATAACCAATAACTCAATTTCTACCTCCTATAACCAATAAATAAATAAATAGAATTAAAAAAATTAAAAATAGAAAGGACAATTGTCAAGTGTTGAATGTTTATATGAGTTGATGAGAATCAGGAAAACTCTCATGCAGAACAGACAACAGAATGTCATGTAGTTATCAAGCAATGATTAATAAGCTCTAGAGATATAAATAGGACACCTCCCCTTTTTTTTTCTGGAACTGAGATCTCATGAATGTACAATTTCATTATTCTGGGCCAACTTTTTCAGTGAGGGAGAGAGAAAGAGACACCAAGAAGGATTCAGAGGCTCTAGTGGGGGTTGTATTGTTATATGGGAAACTGGGGAATGTTATGCATGTACAAACTATTGTACTTACTGTTGAATGTAAAACATTAATTCCCCAATTAAAAAAATTTTAAAAAAAGAGACACCAGAGCACCAAAATGATTCCCAAATATCTAACTCTCATCTGGTGCTAGGGCTTCAAACTGGGCCTTGCAGATGAAATATTCCTCTGGCCCTTATAGACAAATTTTTCACAACCCCAAATAAAATACAAAATGGATGTACATGTTGCATTTATCAAAAAGTAGCCATTCCTTAATGTGGTAGTTAGAATGTCCAATAAGCAAACAGTTCTCCTAGCCTCTTGATTTAATAATTAAATTTGTTTGTAATTAGGTAACATTGTTTTTAAGAATTTGAGCAAAACCATCCCTTGTGGAAAAACTTAGACTATCTTAAATTGGAAGGGAAGAAAATATTATGCAATAAATGTTCACGGTAAATTGATTCAGTATGTGAGAAAAAACAGAAGTTAACTTTGAAAAGGTCAATTATTTTGAATATGAAAATATAAAAACCAGAGATAATTCACTTAAGCACCTAAATTTTTTAAACTTTGGTAAGTTAAAAATAATCCCACAAAAAATTTAGGAGATTGAGGGGGATGGGCACCAAACTCTTATGGTGATGTGGAACTATACCCTTGTGAACCATTACAAAATTATTAGTGAAAAAAATTGTTTTTATTTATTTTCCCTTTTGTTGCCCTTGTTGTTTTATTGTTGTAGTTATTGATGTCGTTGTTGGATAGGACAGAGAGAAATGGAGAGAGAAGGGAAAGATAGAGAAGGGGAGAGAAAGACACCTGCAGACCTGCTTCACTGCCTGTGAAGCGACTCCCCTGCAGGTGGGGAGCTGGCTGCTTGAACCAGGATCTTTATGCCAGCCCTTGTGCTTTACACCATGTGCACCTAACCCGCTGTGCTACTGCCTGACTCACAATGAAAATTAAAAAAAAAAAATCATACCACAAAAAAAAAAATCAGGGAACAATCACTACTGGGAAAACATTTGCAAAACATAAGATTAAAAAAAATATTACTTTTTTGCATATATGTATTCTTTCATATGTATATTCTGAATTTACATATATGCTTCTGTAGTATATATGTATACAATAAAACTGTAGTTTATTTTAGGTTATTTGTGGATATTGTATTTCCCTGATAAGCTTCTAGACAATTTTCATAGACCTGAATATTTCTTTATGTGGGATTCTATGTTCAAGTCATCACAACAGTGGGAGAGACTCAAATTTGTTTTCTTTCATTTTGATTTGTAGCTTATTTCAGAGCCATAAGAAGTGCAAATATTTCAACTATTCACATTATCTTGGAAATTTATTTTATTTCTTTGTATTATTATCATCTGCTACTTTGAACAGTTGACATGCCCAGGATTTACAATTATCTCCATAATTTTGACATTTACATAAACTTTTTATTTCAAAATATGTACAGTGGAACTCAGACACCTAATATGTTCAATTCTTCTAAAGACTCTGAATAATTACTCCTCCTTTTACCTTTGTGTATAATATAGAAAAATTCTAGACATTTCAGAGAAAACCATATCAATTCTGGCTACAAACTTGTGATTCACGATGCTATATGAACGAGATTTCAGTAGCTGACAAAAGATATTATCCCTGACTTCATGTCACCTTCTGTGTGAGTGGCAACTCTGAAAACTTCGAAGGTCAGGAGGGAGAGAAAACTTAAAGGCTAGAGCAAAAAGAGATGTCATAATAGATTAGGTCAGACCATGCAGTTTAAGGGTCAGTACAAGTTTAAGGATTAGTAAAAGTTCTTTAATATGCTAGTAAGATCAGCAAACAAAGAAGACAGAAGATGAAAATGAACTCAAGAGTACACAATGACTGTGCAAATAATCTGGGGCCTTAGTGCAAACTTTGCTTCATTTTAGGAATTGCTATATTTTTTAAAAAAATGTTTATTAGTGATTTAAGAGCAGTTTACAAGGTTATAAGATTATGAGAATATGGTCCCACACTGAACCCACCATGACTGTTCTGTGCCCTCCCTATCCCCACCCCCGACTCTCCCTCTAGGATTCCCCCCTCCTTGACTATATAGTTTTCACAAAGTCTTAGTGACAGTTTGGCTGCTTTTTTCTTTTTAACAAATTTGTGTGCTTCGGTTCTTTATATTGCATATGAGTGAAATCATCTGATAGTTAACTTTCAGATAAAGGTAGGTTATTTGGTAATAGATATAAACTATAGCAATTAGAGTCCTTGAACACATATAATAAATTACAGATCCTCAAGGTATTACATATGATAAGAAGTTTGGGAGGGAAAAAGTCATAGGAAAGAATAAAAGTAACAGAAAATGACATAATTTAAAAAGACATAAAGAACTGTGTGCATGTGAACTGTTATAAATAAAGCTGTTATATAGATAATTTATATACAAATACATTTAAGAGAATTAAAAGAAAACATACACTGTTCAGACAAAGAATAGTGAGACAAAAGCAGGTTTTTTTTTAAGTAAAGTCTCTATGTAACCACTGTGCTATTTCTCTAGTTGCTTTTAATGTCTTCATAGTTTTTCTTATTACTGTCTATATGTGAGAAAACCATTCATAGATATACTTGCCAATACTTGATTTTCATTATTGAAGCATTTCACTGCACACTCATATCACAATCTGCTTGTCAGTTTTGCTGTTGATATATATTTAGGTTGGGCTTAATGATGATGATGGGCTTGATGAGATGGATTTATTTAGTTGATGGGACAAGAAAGAGAGAGGAACACTATTCAGGTGTATGCAATGTTGGAATCAAACCCACGCTTCACTTGCGGAAGCTTGCCAATTCTGTGCTTTACCTACATGTTTACCTTCTCATCTCAGGTTTGTTTTTTTTTTTCTCCAGGTTGTTTAACTGGCAAAAGTAATGCTACTATTACTGTTCTTTTAAGTGTGTGTGTGAGAGTGTGTTGTTCTTAGGAACCTATCAGGAGTGGAAGAGCTATATAGCCTATCATATGAGTATCTTCAAATTTGCTATTTAATGCCATATGCTTTTCAAAACATCTTGCCAACTTATATTGCTGTTAGCAGTATATTTATTCGTTTGTTAATATTTTTATCAATATGCTTCATGAGTTTTCACTAAAACATTATTCTTCTATTTGTTTCTAGATACTTAAAATTTTTCTTTAAACGTCTTTCATATTTTTGAATATTTGTTTCTAATAAAAACAAGAATGATTACTTATGCATATATAACTAGAAATAATGTATTAAATTTTTTAATCTGTATTATCTAAATGTCTTAAATTACTGTTTTGTATCCACTAATCTTGCTAAACTCTTACTCATTCTAATGGTTTGCTTAAGTGTTTGTTATTTGAGTGTCTATGTTTAAAATCATACTGTATGTAAGTAAGAATAGTATAGCAACTTTACATCATTACTTGCTTCTTTTCTTCTTCTTTTTTTTTTTTTTAAATTGCTTATTTTCATTCCCTGTTAGAATCTTCACTAAGGGGCAGGAGTACATAACATAATGGTTATGCAAAGAGACTCTCATGCCTGAGGCTCAGAAGCCCCAGGTTCAATCCCTCCACACCACCAAAAGCCAGAGCTGAGCAGTGCTCTGGTGTTTCTCTGTGTCTTTCTCTGTCTTTCAAAAATAAAATAAATAAAATAATTTTTTAAAAAAAGAATCTTCACTAAGGGGCAAGAATTACAATGCTTTTTCTTCTTGTCTTGTTACATTTCCTGTTTCCATAACACCTTTTCCCATATCACACCTCTTCCAATTTACATAGCTGGCAAGTTTTCTTTCTTTCCTTTTACCCTATCCTGTTTTTCCATTCGTGTGTGTGTGTGTGTGTGTGTGTGTGTGTTGGTGATAATCTTGGACTTAGATTTTGTTTACTTTAAAATGATGTATTTTAACTTTTTGATATTTTCTAAATTTTATTTATTTACTTGTATTATTGGATGCAAAGAGAAATAGAGAGGGAAAGAGGAGATAGAAAGAGGAAAGACACCCACAACACTACTTCACGGCTTATGAAGATTTTCTTCTGTAGGTGTGGACTGGGTGCTTGAACCCAGGTCCTTGAACATGTTAACATGTATACTCAACCAAGTGTGTCACTGTCTTGTCCCTTCTAATAGACACTTTTGCTTGATAGATATTTTTAATTTGCCAGTAATTGATTTTCAGTGCATTGAATATATATATGGATATATATATATATATATTTATTATCTTATGACTTTCATTTTTATTTTAGAGAGTTGATATGTGGGGGCTGGGTGGTGGTGCTCGCAGTTAAGTACCCATATTACCATGCACAAGACCTGGGTTTGAGCACCTGCTTCCTACTTGCATGGGGGATGCTTCATGAATGGTAAAGCAAGTCTACTGGTGTCTCTCTCTCCTTATCTTTATTTTCCCTCCTCTCTTAATTTTTCTCCATTCTATCTAATAAAAAAAACTAGAAAATAAAACAAAAATAAAGCATGAAAAATGGCCGCCAGGAGCCATGGATTGGTAGTACTGGCACCAAGCCCAAGTGACAACCCTGATGGCAGAATCATAATAAAAATAAATAATAATGATAATAATGTAATAAAAATTCCATAGTACAACTCAAAAGTAACCAAAGAATGAGACCTGAGGCCACATGGAGGACAGGGAGTTACATTTATTTTATGTTAAGGGATTACAGGCCGACTCCTACCAGACCTACACATGCTCGTCCCGCAGCACCCAGCTTTTCTCAGTTTCAAACTGGGCGCAGCACAAGCTGATGCGTTAGAAACAATGTCCATCAAGGTACTGACAATAAAGGTGAGAGCATTTGGTTACCATTAGAGCCTGCTTGAATGTAGAAGTGGGTGTTCACCAGGAGCCTATAGATTTTTCATTTTGATAATAATAATAATGATGATGATGATAATGGAGATTTCATATGTCACTATAATAGATTGTGGTAGCTACATGTCAAAGAAAAACTTGGAAGCCAGTTCCTGAAGTTTTTTTTGTCTCATTCTTTATTTTCCTAAAATTTACATGACCATTGAGAAGTTTAGAAATATAATGCAAAGGTCACAGTTATCTGACCATTTCTCATCAGTGGATTCTGATACAGATAAAATCACAGGCACACCGAATTAATTAATGAGCTAGTATATGCTAGATTTAGCCATAAGGAAAAGGAAGGAAAGAAGGTAGGGAGGAAGGAAGGAAGGAAAAGGAAGGAAGGAAGGAAGAGAAAAAGAAAGAAAAAGAGAAAAGTGGTGGCTGGCAAAATCTTTCATGGATGATGTTTGTGTTGGGCTAGCTTCGCGGGCGGGAGAGAGAGACAACCAGGGACTCATGGCTGAGTGGTACGCAGTTCAGTCTTTATTCATGTGGAACACCGCTCAATCTAAGCTATCTCTAATCACAATCTTGTCCTTATATATCCTGAAGCGGAAGAGTCAAGTCCGAAGAGGATGTACGTAGGATAGGGGGTGGGGAGAAGGAAAAAGCTTGCCAAACAGTGAGGATTAAACCAATGCCCTGGAGGCAGGGTGGTGCTTAGTTAACAGTAGTTATCTAAATAGAATACAGTGTTAAGCAGGGGGGATTAAACCAATGAAACAGAAGGGGTCTTAGAAGCAGAATTTAGAAGCAGACCAACAGTATTGCTTTCCCATGGGTGTGGTATTGGAGGCCAGCCCCACCACACTGAAGAAAGCTTTGTGCTGTAGTCTTTTCACTCTCCTTTTCTGCTTCTTAGTCTTTATTAAAAAAAGAAAAAGATAGCTGTTCAAAAAAGAAATGAATAGAAGAGGTGCAAGTTATAATGATGTATAGTAATTTAATATTTGTTTAATAAGAAATATAGAGATTTGAATTGGTTATATCATAAGTAACCCTAATACATATAAAAAGACTTGTTTGCTCTTGAATTGGGACATAAAACCATTAACATTTTGGAAATTTGTGTCACTCACCTTTTCACCAAAGTTGTCCTATAAGGAAATGTTTGATTAAAAAAATCTTCAGAGTCACTTTTTTCTGCTCTATTTTATTGTGTAGAACACTTTGCCAAGGGTCAGAGAATATCAACACGTAGAATATCAGGCACTATCTCGGCTTTGCCTGCTGCATCATGTCCGCTTACCCCTGTGAGAAGTGGCAATGTACCAGACATTCTTGGCTAGTTCCTACTCATAAGAACCAGAGGGATCATAACATAGCCTGAAGCACAACATACTGTGCTTTGAAGCAGCCAAGAAGGGCCTCATATAATGCATCATTTACATACAATCCAAAGGGACTGAAAGACATTGATCCTCTAGTTTTATCATTAACTCTAACTAGCATCATTTTAGTATTTTTTTCCTTTGCCCATCTCAATATGACTGCTGACTTGAATAGCATAGTAAGTAGATTTACTGATCATTCACCTACATTTATCATGATCCAGTAATCTCAACATTGTCTTATTTTTGGACAGTTTTGCTGTTAGTCACCAGCATAATCCTTCTGTTTGCTTAACCACAGAATTCAACAATATTCATAATTAAGGAGTGGCTTTGTGTGTTTTTAGAAGCAAAAACTAAATTCCTAAGCCGTGAGAAATCAAGTTCTAGTGATTTTAAATAGGTCTGGTGACATAAGAAAGGCAAGAGTTTACCTCTGGTCAGAATCCTAGAGTCTCACTTAAAGTTGAGATAATCTTCCATTTATTGTTTTTAAAGGCAGCAAATATTTCCATTTTATTTTTCCACAGCTAACATAAACTGTGTATTTTGTGGTTGAATTTGGAAATTTCCCCAGAAAACAGATAACAATTTGTTTACATAGTCCAGATTGAAGAAATAGAAAGTTATTAATTTAACATAAATCCAGTATCTACTCATTTCTAATCCCAAAGTGAGTGTTGGAAGCCTTTCTAATCCCAAGACCACTGGAATGGATAGAAAACAACAGAAGCAAACTGAGGACATTGAACAAAATGAGACTGAACTGGTAAGTACTGTAAATACTGTTTCATTGTTTCCATGTTTTATGCTTTTGCTCAAAGAACACATTTAGTTCTTCAAGGAAATGAAATATCATTTCTTTCCTTGTGTTGCTATCACAGGATGAATAGGATCATGGATGTGACTATCAGTAAACACTAACTGTTAAGGAAGTTATTTACTTAGTAAAGAGAACTTCCACATAATTTGAAAAGTGTGCATTAAACCATTTGCCTAAATTTTGATATGCCTATCAAAAACACATGGTAAGGCGCCAATAAGCAGATTTAGAGAAGGATTTAAAATGCTGTACTTTGAATGAATATTCACAGTATTTACATTTCTACATGTTTTACATTGAAGAAAATATTTTTCTTTTCCTACTGGCATACCGGTATTTAAATTAGTAATGGACAGAAGATCCATGGTACAAAGTTATGCTTCATATGTGTAAACCGTACTTCTTAGGAGAGTAATGAATTTCAATTCAAACGAATCTCTTCATTTTAGAAATATGGAAATGGGAAAGGAAGTCCACAAAACTACTTGCAGAGTCAGATACTAAACAAATTTCTCTCTTTCTCTCTCTGTCACACACACACACACACACACACACACACACACACACACATATTTATTATAGGAAATTATTTTTGTAAAATAATAATTTGTAAATTTAAAATTATTGTAAATTGATGAAAACTTGGTTGTGTAGAATAATGTATTGTGATGTGTGATATAGCTTACAAAGTATAATTGCCAAAAATAACTGCCTGTATTTGGAGTGTTGTTTTTTGTCTGTAGATATAAACCCATTGAGACATTTAGCTATATAAATTTTTAAAACTAGTGTTTGAGTTATAACATAATTGTAAATTAATGACTAATATCTTCATACATTGATTCTTATGGTACCAGCTCAATGAACAGAACAAGATGAAAGTATTCTTGTAATTTTTGTAACTAAAGTAGAAATGAAAAATAATGCCAAAGAAAAGATAAAAGTTTCTTTTTTAAGTCATGTAACTTAAAAAAAATATTCCTAACAAAGAAAAAGGCATTTCATAATTACCTTGAGGTTGAAGAACCACAAGAAAAAAAGAGTTCTCCCACCAAAAAAAAGGATAAACTTTATGATAAGGAATTGTTTTACAATTTGAAAAATTCATTATTAACTTCAGAAATTCAGTAACTCAACTAAAAATATAATTTATCCAATACTTCATATTGCAAAGAAACTGCCAGATCTCATTGCTTTGATATCATATGTACAACATTTTATATTCTTCTCCTTTTTATAATGATTTATGGTGTTTCCTCACAATACCAAAAACATGTGTGCATTTTGTCCCTTGAATCAAATTTGTTGATTATGCTAAAAAATAAGGTATGAGATTGAAAGTAAAAAGAAGTAATTAGACATTTTCATTTTGGGGTAATCTGAGAGCTTATAAACTCTTAACTCATCCATCAACAGAAGAAAAAAAAAGAAGAATTTTGAAAATCATTATTATATGAATTAATTTGTTTCCTTTAAAATGTTTAGAGGAAAATAGAAACTTAAAAAATATTGAGGAGGGGTTAATGATTTACAATCAACAGTCAACACAGTTGTTGGTATATGTGTAAAATTTCTTAGTTTTCTGCCTAACACCGTAACCTTCCATCTAAGTCCTCCTCCACCATAGTACACCAAGACCTGAAGCCCCCACCCTCACCCCAGAGTCCCTTAATGTGAGGCAATACACCAAACTCAGTCCAGATGAAAATATAAACTTTTAACAACAACAACAATAGTAGCAAAGTCAGTCCTGATTCCTCCCAGAGAAAATCATTGCTCAAGTTTGCTTCCTGCCACCCACTCTCCCATCATCTAATCTAATTTTGTTTTTTTGGGAAGGTTGATTTATTTTGCCACATGGAATTTTTGTCAGTTTGCCCAAGTTTTTTTTTTTCAAGTATCCCATAACAATCTTAACTAAATACAGAGAAATGAGACTTCATACTACTGAAACTTTACGAAAGAACTTTTTTTTGAGTTGTATTTCAGCTCCTCAGTGAAGTGTCGTGGTTTGTCTTTAAGTCCTATGATGCGCCATGCACTCAGCTTTTATGTATGATTTTCTGCAACAGCAGTGACTAATACACGCATACTCAAGAGCATCAGACAAGTGCTGGTATATATATAATCTTCTCATTTTATGATTGAACAATTGAATCTGTTTTTACTTTTGATAGACTGTATGGTTGTTGATTTAGATTTTATTTTTAAATGACCATAATTCACAAATAATGTTACTTTTATCTTTAACCTTTCTGTTATTCATTCTTAACTGACGACAACTTCTTTTTTTTTTGCCTCCAGGGTTATCACCGGCTAATACACTGGTCCTGGAGGCCATTTTTCTCATTTTGTTGCCCTTCTTGTGGTTGTTATTGTTGTCGTAGCACCTTTTGTTTTTCGATTAAACAGAGAGAAATCAACAGAGGAGGGGAAGACAGAGAGGAGGAGTGAAAGGTAGAAATCTGCAGACCTGCTTCACCCCTTTTGAAGCGACCCCCCTGTAGGTGAGGAGCTGAGGAATCAAACCAAGATCCCTGTGCTTCCGTACGCTTAATCCGCTGCGCTACTGCCCAGCCCCCCCATGACAACTTCTAAATAAAAAATAAAAAAGAAAGAAAGAAATATAGACTTGTGAGTCATCAGCTGATATGAGGAGGTTGATGTATTAGCAGCGTATTACCCAGCAGAGGTGGAATGCTTTCCTCAGGTTTTGAAGACTCTCTTCTAGCTTTATGTTAATTTCTTTGTATGCATTAAATTCTTAACTATTAAATAAAAAACTTCAATGAATATTGGTGGTAGAAGATGTTCTTCACTTCCATCTTTCAAGGTATATGGGGGCATATTATTGATACGGCTCATTGTTTTGAGGGAAATCTTTCACATTTGGGGATTCATTTGTCTGCTTTTGTCAGAACTGAATGCTGACATATGTTGAATGATCATCTATGGAGACAAATGGTCATTCTTTTTTACCCTTTTTTTGTGAAGAATTCATTTGTATAACTCATATTGTAAAATCATTACTAGAGTTGCAGATTCTCAAAGTCCTTGGTTTAATACAAATTGGATTCACTGTTTTATGTATATTTAATACGGAGATGTTCCCTCATCCTTAATAACTAGTGCTATTATTTATTTAAAAACTCTTTCTCTGCAGCTGCCGAGAAATCCATACTGTTCCAATGAAGGCGCACACTGTGGCTGCAGATTCCCCAACATGACCTTCCAACCACAGTTGGTAAGATTGGGGGCCCAAGGGGAGGGGTTCCTGTGGATCATTCTTTTGAAATAACTGTGAGACAGGCAGACTTTCCTATGCACCTCTGCAGAGCACTGCTCTCTCTCTTTTAAAAATTGTTTTATTTATAAAAAGGAAACATTGACAAAACCATAGGATAAGAGGGGTACAACTTCACACAATTCCCACCACCAGACCTCCATATACCAACCCCTCCCCTGATAGCTTTCCTACTCTAATCCTCTGGGAGTATGGACCCAAGATTATTGTGGGATGCAGAAGGTTGATGAACATGGGCATTGACAGGTCGATCCATACTCCCAGCCTGTCTCTCTCTTTCCCTAGTGGGGAAGGGCTCTGGAGAAGCGGAGCTCCAAGGCACACTGGTGGGGTTGTCTGTCCAGGGAAGTCTGGTCTGCATCTTGCTAGCATCTGGAACCTGGTAGCTGAAAAGAGAGTTAACATACAAAGCCAGATAAACTGCTCTCTTTTAAGCTTTACTCATCCACTTGTCCTCTGGCTACTCTGTAGTCACTCCTAGTCTCCTGGCGACTGGGATGGGGGTGGGGGCATCAATGCTGCATTCTTGTTCTTGGAGAGTCTTTCCCATACCCCTGACAATTATCTTTCTAATTTGAAGTCTTTCTAAGTACAATGAACTTTCTTTTATTTATGTTTAAGAAATAAAAATCATTTGAATAATTTCTTAATTTAAAAAATCATAGCATGCCATGTGAAAATGAAAAACAAAAGTGAGTGGTCCGGGAGGTGGTGCAGTGAATAAAGCACTGGACTCTCAAGCATGAGGTCTGGAGTTTGATCCCCAACTGCACATGTACCAGAGTGATGTCTGGTTCTTTCTCTCACTCTCTTCCTATACCTCTCATTAATAAATAAGTAAAAAAAAATTTTTTAAGTGAACAAAAAGAATACCTAATACTTACTATCACCAAAAGATAAACAATTCTCAGAGCTGGGTGGTGGCATACCTGGTTAAGCGCATGTATTGCCAGGCACAGGGATCCGAGTTCAAGCCCCCAGATGCCACCTGCATGGGGGAAAGCTTCATAGGTAAAGCAGTGTTTAGGTCTCTCTCTGTCTCTCTTTCCTTTTCTATCTCTTGCTACCACTCAATTTCTCTCTGTTCTATCAAATAAAATAAATAAAGTTAAAAAAACAGTTCAATTTCAACATAATTTTTATCATTTTCTTCTCCAGAGAAACTAATTAGCTAATTAAATATATATTAAATATGATGTTTGTAGATGTTACGGTAATAACCAAATGTGCTATATTTCTGAGCATCCATTTGCATTTGAGATGAAGCTTTATTACTTGAATTCAATGAAGTAATAAGAAGACGTTTTATTTTCATGGGCTTGTGAACAAGGTGTATGTATGTATGTGAAAGAAAGAAGAGTAGAGAGAAAGAATACGAAAAGGAGTTAATGCATTTGTGCATTCTAGTTACAGCATTTAGAATAATGAGACGTTAACCTTATTCTAATTAAAACCAGTTACCTACATCACTCTTGTGTAATTTGCTAAAATGTTAACTTTTCACAATCCCTTGTAGGTTGCAACAAAACCATGGTCACTCTGGAAGACATTTCTGGTGTGTCTGCTAGCCTGTCTAATTGCTACGACCCTTCTTGTCTTGGTCTTATATTTTGTCCACTTTGGCAAACCCAATGGCAGTGGCACCACTATCATCATTCATGCAGATGGAAAGTCCAGTCATATCACCTGCATCCCTGGTTCTTCTCTGCCTCCCACCTCCCCAACTCAGCCAACACCTCAGAGCACAGTGCCTTCTAACACTACAGTAGGCCAGAGCTCATCTACTGGAGTGCCTCTACCTGCTTTGAATACCACTGTAGACCATGAAATTATCATTGGTGATGAAATATGACATTTCCCAAGTCCTTAACCCTCCTCAAGACAAATCAACAACCCTGCACAGAAGGCATGTCCAAAGTGTCCCCTCCTCTTTGCTAAAAGTTTTCAAAACATTTGGCTTCTTGAGGTCTTATCCCTCTTGCTCAATCATTTGCTGGATTTCCCATAAGATGATTACTCAGTCTTAGGCCTTCCAATGTCCAAATAATTGGAAAAGAAAAATTTCAACTGATGGAGCTTGATTCACTCACACAATCTTGGAGTCTAGAGTTTTATTTCCAGCTGCCCTGTACAACCAACTTCATTTATCACCAAGGAGGAATTTAACTGCTTAAAGAGGCAGCCAGACCCTGCTGTGCTTAGCAGCCTGGATGTGGGTTTGTCAAGTGAAGGTTTGCTTGTTCATTTGGGTTTGTTCGTTTGTTTCTTTGCTTTAACCACCTTTTAAATGAGTATTTCACAATATTATTTATATTCCATGAGGAAAGAAGGAAATATCCAATTAAAAAGTGATTAGTGAAAATGAATTATTATGTGAATATATTATAGTTCCTCCTAGCAGGGAATTCAGATAGGCAAGAAGGGAAGTTCAGGAAGTCAACAATAACCAAGAATAACCAAGGAAAATTTCAGAGAAAGATTGGAAAGTGAAAAAGAGAGGAAGCTTCAAGGAGAGATAATTAAAATGGAAGTGCTCTAATAAACTTAAAAGCAAAAAGTACAGGAGGGACCGGGTAGAAACATACTTGGTAGAACAGACATATTATAATGGACAAGGACCCAGGTTCAAACCCATGGTCACCACCTTCAGGGGAAAAGTTTCACAAATAGTGAGGCAGTAGAGTCATCTCTATCTTCCCCTCTCTTCTCAATTTTTCTGTCTCTGTTCAATAAATAAATGAAAATTAAAAAAATAAAGGCTAAATTAGTTTTTAAAGAAGTGTGTTCAGAAACACACCAAGTGTAATAACAGATGTGTTTTATATATCTGTATTTTCTCACTAATATTGTCAACATTTTTTCCATGTTTGATATTTCTCTTAATCTCTATACTTCTTCAAGGCCTCTGTAAAATTACAAGGTTCAGATTGTGTATTATGATTTATATGTAACGTTGACTGCACAACATTTTTGATTTACTACAGTTCTTGTTCAATGTCACTTATATTCTGAGTGTTTACTACTTGCTGGAAGGATGTATACTTTCATGGAGTCTAACCAACCTACTCATTCCACCTGGCAACATCCGGACTCTACCAAAGGGAAGAGTCCTTTCCAGCTTATGACTTGTGATTCTCTTTTACATCTCTGGAGTTTTCCTTTCCAGCTTATGACTTGTGATTCTCTTTTACATCACTGGAGTTTCTGTATGTGCTTATAGTATCTCAAGCTTTCCTACAACAAAATATTTTGTGTTCTATACAAACCTAGGTTGACTTTCTGCATCCAATAGCATCTCATTTAGATAAGCACAGATCTAACAAAGTAGAATTTGACTGAGTTTGGAGTATCTCACCAAAGTAAAAATCTCAGAGTGGGAGGGAGAGATTAGATTTTTACTGCAAATAAATAAATAAACATAGATCTTTAGGACTTTCTGAATGATAAGAGTCTGCTAATGAAAGATGAGGCTTGTAGGTTTTTTCTTCAGATAAATAGTTTCTTTAGAAGGCTAGTACTATATCTCAGACTCTGAGATAAAATTTGAGTCTTTGAAAAATAATTTTTGTACCACAAATATGTTTGGATAACAGAATTTAAGAACTGTGAAAGGGGGAGTTGGGTGGTAGCGCAGCGGGTTAAGCTCAGGTGGCGTAAAGCACAAAGACCGGTGCAAAGACAGGTTCAAGGATCCCAGATCGAGCCCCTGGTTTCTCACCTGCAGGGGAGTCGCTTCACAGGCGGTGAAGCAGGTCTGCAGGTGTCTCTCTTTCTCTCCCCCTCTCTGTCTTCCCCTCCTCTCTCCATTTCTCTCTGTCCTATCCAACAATGACGACATCAATAACAACAACAATAAAACAACAAGGGCAACAAAAGGGAATAAGTAAATATTAAAAAAAAAAGAACTGTGAAAGGCATACACCTATTATAAAACAAATTTCATAAAGTGGTAGATAAAATTAAAAGAGTGGGTATGCTTATATTTTTATGTGATGTGCTTCTAAATATATTCATGTCTACCATGATCTTGATATCAATGCAAAAAAGAAAGTTTACAATTATTAGCCTCAATGATTTCTTATATAAGTTAAACTTTGTGGTAGAAGATAATAAAAGTTCTCAAAAATAGATTTAGAATGAATTTATTGCTAATAAAGAATTTTTTAAGGGGGCCTGGTGGTTGTGCACATGGTTAATTGCACATACAGTACTAAGTGCAAGGACCCACTTCAAGAACCCTGTTCAAGACCTCATTCCCTGCTAGCAGAGGGTCTGCTTCATGAGTGGTAAAGCAAGTCTGCAGGTGTTTATCTTTTTTCTCTCTCTCTATCTCTCCTCTCTCAATTTCTGTGCTGTCCAATAAAATGGAAAAACTGGCTTCCAGGAGCAGTGGATTCATATTGAGTCAAATATATATGTATTTTCTATTACATATATATATATATATATGTAATAGAAAAAAAGCAGATTACTGCTTTTATCACAACACCTAGTTACAGAATACAGCTTCCAAAGTGCAAATGTGTGTATATATACATACACATACACATACACATACACATATACATATATATACATTTGCACTTTGGAAGCTGTATTCTGTAACTAGGTGTTGTGATAAAAGCAGTAATCTGCTTTTTTTCTTTTACAAAATAGAAAAAATTACAAGTAATATGGAAGTCCGGATGAGCGTTCATGGTGGGTAAGTATTCTATATTTAAAAAAATCATTTCTGAGTGGTGAAGTTCTTACATTAAATCTTGGGTTGGAGATTATGATTAAGGCTATCCTGGACTTCTGTGCATTATACAGTAGGCATGTAAATGTATGCCTGACTTCTATTTTTTACTTTAGACTTTTGTGATTCAAAATATTAAACTAATAAAGAGTTTTGGAAATATTTCACATGAATTGAACAAAAATTTTATGAAGTACTAAGCAAATGTTAAAGTGTGCAAATTTACCACATCACTGTTCACCTCTTTTTTACTATTAAGCAATTTTTATTCACTAAACTTTGAATGACTGATATATTTTAATTCAGTCAACGAGTTTCTCTTTTGAAATCATCTCCTACAATTGCTTTTGTGAATACATTGTTTGCTCTTAAATACAAAGTAAATTCATGTGAAATTAACACATTGCACTTCCAAGTACACTGAGCCACATTAAGAGTATTATTCACTTCTTAGAAGACTTACTGGAAAAAGAAAAGGTGATTTATTGGGGGGGGGGGAATTTATTCCTGACGTAGGCCCATTTTTACACACTAGAGGTCTGCTGTAGTTATCATTGCTCCATGATTATGTCCTCAAGCATTTTGGGGGAATTTTTTAGATGTTACACTATTCAAACCACACTCTTAAATATTTTGTAGTAATGAAATAAAATATTTTTGAATAGTGAAACCATTTCTACTTTGAGACAAATTGTTTTTTTTTCTGTGCCTATTTATCTATTTAGACTTTGAATTCTTCAGTTGTTTTCCAAGCATATCAATAATTGCTATTATACTGATAATCACCCAGTATCAGTATTATGATCAAATCAGACACATCTCTATTTTGCCACATTGCCTGATGAATTTTGCTGTGGCATGAGAGCAGTTCCCAAGGTCTGAGGAGTCTCTCTTTGTCATTCAAAATTGTCCAGACTATCCAAATAGTCACCAGATTTTCCATCAATCTGAATTTTAAAAATTATTTCCTTACTTATATTGACTTCATATGAAGGTTCTTCCTCATATTGCTTTCACAGATGGGATATGTTTTAAAATGCCCATAACGTATGTCATGGTAACACACAAACAAAGCCTGAGGCAGATGAACAACAGAAAGGAGAAGTTGAAATAATTGCTCACAGAGACGAATTGAGATGTTGCCAAGATGGTGGCATCGGAAACCTTACTCTCCATCTCTCCACAAAGATAAAGAGATTGACAACTAATTATGAACAAAGCCAGCTCAGGAGGAGCTCTAGAATCCAGTCAAGAAAAATTAGTATCACAACTGACCAAAAATCCTGAGACTATCATCACACAAAGAGAGGGGCAGGAGAGCTTTATTTTGCTTTCATCATCCCGTCTGCCAAATTGCTGTGGTTCAGCTACATGAAGGAACCCTTTAGACATCAAAAGAGTAATAGACTTTTTCCAGAAATAGAAAAGAGGTGAATAACTAGCTCCCCCTTGAATTGTGGCACTATATGAAGTTCTCCCTTTAATTTTAGTTTTCACAGACTGTAATACTGAGATATATGGAGACAACTAGGGAAAAGGAATGCAAACAGGAGCTACCAATGCAGCCGTGCAATGAGAGAGACAATGATTCATAATAATCTGTTCTGCACATCAACCCAGCAGTTTTAGCCATGGATTAATTATACAATGGCTAACACAACTATAGCCAACTGCCAGCACATCTCACTAGCTTCTGTCACACAGATGCTGAGGTGTGCTAACATCAACAACACCATAAAGCTCAAGATCACATAGTCTTATTGTTCTACCAAACATATAAACAAGAATTAATGTCAATCCTTGTTCTCCTTCTCAGTCTTTTGCTTCTTCTCCTTTTTATTACCACCAGGGTTATAACTAGGATTTGGTGCACGCATGACAAATTCACTGCTCCTGGTGGCCATTTATTTTATGTTTTCTTTTGTTCTGTTATTTATTTAGGGTAGATATAGATAAATTGACAGGGAAAGTGGAGATAGAGAGGGAGAGAGAAAGAGAGACAAAGAGATCTACAACACTGCTTAACCACTCACTAAGCTTCCCCCCTGCAGGTGGAGACCAAGGGATTGAACCTGACTCTTTATACATGGTGACTCATATGCTCTACCAGGCATGCCATTGTCCAGCTTGCCAATCCTTCTTAAATTTTTGTCCAGGTATTGCAGAGGAGTGAAAACTCTCTTTTTAAAAATATTTATTTATTTATTTATTCCCTTTTGTTGCCCTTGTTGTTTTCTTGTTGTAGTTATTGATGTCGTCGTTTTTGGAGAGGACAGAGAGAAATGGAGAGAGGAGGGTAAGACAGAGAGGGAGAGAGAAAGACATCTGGAGACCTGCTTCACTGCTTGTGAAGCCACTCCCCTCAGGTAGAGAGCCGGGGGCTCCAGCTGGGATCCTTACACTGGTCCATGCGCTTTGCGCCACATGTGCTTAACCCGCTGCGCTTAACCCGCTGCGCTAACTCTCACATCTCCATTTATAAGGTTATCGCTACTCTGATCCCAAAGGCATAGAGAGAGACAAGAAGAGAAAACCACAAGCCCAAATCTCTGATGATACACATGCAAAAGTTCAGAACAAAATACTAGCACACTGATTTAAATGTCATAATAAAAGGCTCGTGGTGCAACATAATGAAAGAATATTCCTCTGTGATCAATCTAAAAAGTATTGGTAGTTGGGGTGGGGGATGTGTGTGTATGAAATACTGGGGACTTGGATGCAAGAGATTTCAAGTTGAATCTCTGGTCCCACATCTACAGAGATGGTGCTCTGTTTTCTCCCGCTATTGTAAAATAAGTAAATAAGTCTAGAAATAAAGTTAAAAACCTTCTGTATAGCAAAATAAATCATAGAAAATAAAAAAGTGGGGGCCAGGTTGTGGTGCACCTGTTAAGCACACACAGTACTAAGCACAAGGACCAACTGCAAGGATCTTGGTTTGAACCCCCCACTCCCCATCTGCAGGATGTTGGGGATGCTTTGCAAATGGTGAAATAGGTCTGCAAGTGTCTGCATTTCTTTCTCCCCATCTCCCCTGCTCTCTCAATTTATATCTACCCTATGCAATAAAATGGAAAAAATGACCATCAGGAGAAGTGGATTCCTAATGTGGGCATTAAGCTCCAGTGATAACACTAGAGGTTAAAAAAAAAAAGGGAAAGGTAGCGCAGTGGGTTAAGCAAAGGTGGCACAAAGCTCAGGGACCTGCATAAGGATCCTGGTTCCAGCCCCCTGCTCCCCACCTGCAGGGGAGTCATTTCACAGGCGGTGAAGCAGGTCTGCAGGTGTCTATCTTTCTCTCCCCCTCTCTGTTTTACCCTCCTCTCTCCATTTCTCTCTGTCCTATCTAACAATGACAACATCATCATCAATAACAATAATAACTACAACAACAATGAAAAACAACAAGGGCAACAAAAGGGAAAATAAATATTAAAAAAATTTTTAAAAAGGAAAAGGAAAGGAAAGGTACAAAATAGGAGAAAATATTTTAAAATAATATATCTGATAAGAGGTTAATAATAAAACAGGAAATTAATGTGTATAACTCAGTAATAAAGGCAAAATATCTAAGCAACCTGGGGAGTAAAGAAATACAGTGTTAAGAGTGCAGGACTCAAGAGCATAAAGTACCGAGTTTGACTCCCAATATCACATGTGCCAGAGTGATAGTCTGGTTTCCCCTCTCTTAAAAAGTTGATTAAAATGGGCAGGGGTGGGGGGTTGGACAGTGGTGCATTCAGTGGGGTGCACATGTTATCATGCCAAGAACCCTGCCTCAAGCCCCCAGTCCCTAATTGCAAAACAGGTAAAGAGGATAAAATGTACAAACTTCCGGTTACAAAAAAGTCATTGAGAGCTAATGGCCTATGTGGTGATGATGGTTGATACTGTGTTGAAAGCTACTAGGAGAGTCAATCTTGAAATTTTTCATCATAAAAAATAAAGTACTATAACTATATATGATTACAGATATTAATGAAACTTATTGTGGTGATTATTCTGATATTGAGTCACCATGAGACAATTGTTATGTATGAAGTGAGCTCATGTTGTTTTCTCTAGGAATAGAGGGGGTGTGTTTGCTCTGAAGTGTAGCTTTTTTATTAGTGATTTTATTATTAGTGATTAAATAATGATCCACAAGCTCGTAAGACGTGTATCCGCGTCCATACAATTTCCACCACAAGAGTTTCTCCATTGGAAGAGGATTATTTATACCTATTCTTTATCCGTCTGGGAGTATGGACCTAAGATCTTTATAGGAAGCAAAAGGTGGGAGGTGTGGTTTCTGTAATTGCTTCTTCACTGAACATGGGCATTCACAGGTCAATCCATACTCCCAGTCTGTTTTTAATCTCTCCTTAGTGTGGTAGGACTCTGGGAGGTAGGGGTCCAGGACACATTGGTGAGGTCATCTGCCCAGGTAAATCAGGTTGGCATCATGGTAGGTTCTAAAGCTTGGTGACTGAAAAGCATTAAGTCATAAAACAAAACAAATTGTTTAATAATCAGAAACCTAAAAATAAGAGTACAATGGATGATATTTGGGGTTCTTATATTGGAAGAAGTTAGGAAGTCTATTTTAGGGGTAAATGACTTTACTAATTTTTGCCTGAGCCCCACTGATAAAATGCAGGTGGGTTGAAAGTATTCTCTGGGAGGATGGTGTCAGAGTTGGGAGTAGGAGTAGAGTTGGATCAGGGTAGAAATTAGCTCCCAAATATGGGAAAAGTATATAAACACTGTTAACTGTAAACCCCATCAGTTTGACCTAGGGCCCATTGTCGTATGCTTTACATTGGCTTGTTCTAGCCCTCCCCCTCCAAGAGAATTGGATGAGTCCTGTTAATTTCGCGGGCCTGCTTGGCCCCGCCCCAAGGGACCCTGGGAGAGGGTTCCGGAGTCCGAGAGTTCCTGAGTTCCCCAGTGACAGAGTTCCTGAATTCCGGAGTTCGAGAGTGCGAGGGTGCGAGAGTTTCTGAGTTCGAGAGTAAGGGAGAGGGTTCCTGAGTTCGAGAGTGCCAGAGTTAGCCAGAGTTCCTCAGTGACCGAGTTCCTGAGTTCCGGAGTTCGAGAGTGCGAGGGTGCGAGAGTTTCTGAGTTCGAGAGTAAGGGAGAGGGTTCCTGAGTTCGAGAGAAAAAGAAAGAGTGCTTGCGCCGCCGCAAAGAGACAGCAGAGTTCTGTTTGGTGATTAGTTTGTCTTAGTTTATGAATCGTTGTTCCTGAATAAAGAAATACAGCTTCCCTGCCTAGCCGTTGTCTCCGCGTCTCTGTTCACCACCGTGAAGCTAGCCAGCCCGGCAAGAGCCTCAGAAATTTTAACAACAAATGGCGCCCACGTGGACCTGACCTGCGCATCTCTCAGATAAGTAAAGACAATTTGGCTACCTATGCACGATGGCCTTCTCTTCTGCTTGTGAAGAGATCTCCAAAGGCCTCTGCTCTTTCTTCACGAGACTGTTTTGCTGTTTCTGGAACATTTATCTCTGGACCACTCTGTGGTTTCCACTCGCTCGGGCGAACTCAGAACAGCCAGCGGGAAGAGCCAGCGGGCGGGAGGCAAGGCGCGGAGCTGCTGTTTCCACCTGGTCAAACAGCCAGCCAGCCGGCTGCGCCCAGACAACCCTGTGCACCGCGCCAGCAACCCCGCAGCCCCGCAGCCCACAGGAGGCCTACGCCACCATGCAAGAGCCCGATGCCAGCACGCTAGAGCCCGATGCCAACATGCTGGAGCCCGATGCCAACATGCTGGAGCCTGAGGCCAACATGCTGGAGCCCGATGCCAACATGCTGGAGCCTGAGGCCAGCCCACAGGAGCCGGCTCTCCACCGCGTGGTGCAGGGCACTGGACGTGTGATCCCTCCACGCTGCTCGGCCACTGCGAACAGGGCAGCAGACATGGCAGGGCCATGGGGCAGGGCCGCGGCGTTCTATCATGGCCGCCACCCCTGGGCACCTAGGCTCACGCCTTCTACAAAGATGGCCTGCCTGCCCTCTTTCTATGAATTCTGGAACCATCCCGGGCCTCCCGGACCCCCGGGCTCCCTGCCAAAACTGGGCACACGAGATCTCCAGCCGCTGGTCCGGTCTGAAGACAGACAAGCTGGAGTACGCAGAGATTTGTGCAGAGATCGCAACCTGCAATTCCTAGAAGTGGAGCTGCGCGGGAAGCCACCTCCGGATGGTGAACCCCCCCCCCAACAACTAAGACAATATAGATTTAAATTCGTGTTTAAAATGACATGTCTTCGTAACAAAGGTTTCTCTCCTCGTGTATTAATGACTATGTTTATGTGTATGTTTAAAGTTTGGTAAACAGTAGCTTTAAGGCTAAATTCTTACTAGTCAAAGATAAATGAAAAAGGTTTTCAACGTAATTCTCATAAAGATAAAAATTAACTTACATTTAAAGTCTGAGGTAAAAATTAGTTAACAATCAATATATTTCAACTAAGTTGGTCTAAACAAAAGGTTAAATAGACTTGTTGATATGTAAAACACTACCTTCTCTATTAGAAATGGTAGATCGCACAATGGCTATGCTAATTATTCTCATGCCTGAGGTTTCCTCTCCGGCCCACACCTAGGGTGTGTCTCCATCTTGAATGGGTGTAACAAAAGGTTAAAAGACGTTGTTGATATGTAAAAGTCTCAAATTCCTTCTCTATTAGAAATGTTAGATCGTGCAGTAGATATGCTAATAACAAGTTTTGTTTCATAGTAAGTAAGTTGCAGCCAGCTGCCTTTGGGACCCTAGGCCGTTCCCCGCCCCCATGCAAATGCCCGTCGAGGCAAGTAGCCCCCCAGAGGCAAGAAATGTTTTTTTTTTCAGATATGGCCCCCTCAGGCCTTCCCTTGGCAACATGCTGGTTTTGGTTATATATGTTTCTGTTCACCCCACACCCTTGATACTATAGTCATTTAGTTAAAAAGAAAAGGGGGAATTGTCGTATGCTTTACATTGGCTTGTTCTAGCCCTCCCCCTCCAAGAGAATTGGATGAGTCCTGTTAATTTCGCGGGCCTGCTTGGCCCCGCCCCAAGGGACCCTGGGAGAGGGTTCTGGAGTCCGAGAGTTCCTGAGTTCCCCAGTGACAGAGTTCCTGAGTTCCGGAGTTCGAGAGTGCGAGAGTTCGAGAGTTCGAGAGAGTGCTTGTGAGAGGGGTTCCTGAGTTACAGAGTAAGAGAGAGTTCCAGTGTGCCAGAGCTTCAGAGGGTTCCCGAGTACGAGAGTTCATGAGTTCGAGAGTAAGGAACCCCGAAAGAGGGTTCCTGAGTTCGAGAGTGCCAGAGTTTCAGAGGGTTCCCCAGTAAGAGAGTTCCAGAGTTCCAGAGTTGGAGAGTTCCTGAGTTCGAGAGTAAGAGGGAGTGCTTGTGCCGCCGCAAAGAGACAGCAGAGTTCTGTTTGGTGATTAGTTTGTCTTAGTTTATGAATCGTTGTTCCTGAATAAAGAAATACAGCTTCCCTGCCCAGCCGTTGTCTCCGCGTCTCTGTTCACCACCGTGAAGCTAGCCGGCCCGGCAAGAGCCTCAGAAATTTTAACAACAGCCCATGTCTACTCATAGTCAGCACAGGAGCCTGTGTAACCTCTGTATTCCTGTCAGTCTGAGCTCACATTCCATGGTCATAGCTAGGAACATTCTAGGCTGCACTCATTTCAGGACCAGTCTTCCTGGAGTGGCAAAATATGTAACCCAGGCTCCTTTTGGGACAATTTCTACCACTGTTGTTCTACATTAAGGACAAGGTCCTGATGCTTCTATATATTATATTAATTCTATAATTGCTGCTGGCCTAAATAGAAAAATGGACTACTTTTATTTATTTATTTATTTACCAGAACACTGCTCAGTTCTGATTTATGGCAGTACTGGGGATTTAAGCTGTGGCCTTTGGTGCCTCAAGCATGAAAATATTTTTGCACAATTTTCTGCTGTCTCCCCAGGACATGGGTTTATCTTAAAAGTAAAACTAGGCCTCTAATCCTATAGTTTTGTCAATATTTCCATTTTATAAATAAAAATTTAAAAAATAATAAAAACATGAAAAAGAGTTAAACCAGAAGTCACAAACCATAATTTATTACAATAAGTATTTATGCATTAACTAAGATAAACTTCTGCTGTTAGTGACAGATAAGACTAAATGTTAATGAAGTTATAAAACTAATATAAGAATGACATATAGATGTTTATCTCAAACACATTAAAACAATGAAGATAGTTGCTTAAGAGTTGAAAAACATAGTTTTATGTTTTCCAGGTGGTACACCAGGTTATCTGTACATAGTACCAAGCACAAGGACCTGTGCAAGGATCCTGGTTCGAGCCCCTGGCTCCCTACCTGCGGGGTGTGGGGTGGTGCTTTATAGGTGGTGAAGCAGGTCTGCAGGTGTCTGTATTTCTCTCTCCCTGTCTAACTTCCCCATCTCTCTCAATTTCTCTCTGGCCTATCCAAACAACAACAACAAAAACAAATAAAGAAAAACAAGCAAACAAACAAAACTGAGAAAATAGCTGCAGAAGCAGTGGATTCTGCACCAAGCCTCAGCAGTAATCCTGGAGGAAAAAAAGGAAAACGGATTTTTATGGTGATCAGAGATAAATTCCTTTTCTCACTCCTCTATATCCACAGCATCTGGCTTTGTAGGGTATGGTTCAAAATGTCTGTCAACACTCCAGTCTTCTGTCAGAAAAAGCAAGGGGGATAAAGGGCTTGATCTTTCCCTCTAAGGATATTTCTCAGAAGTTTGCTACAGTAATTTTGCTATCTCCCATTGTCAGGAATTGGTCTTACAATCATACTTAGTTACAAGGAAGACTGGAGAACTTAATGATTAGTCTCGATATTTGCGTGACAAATTCAAACTGAGGACTCTATTTGCAAGGAAAACAAACAACAAACAAAATGAATGGGACTGGGTTTCACTGATTTATTTTTGCCTCCAGGGGCTCAGTGCCTGCACCATGAATTCACTGCTCATGAATTCATTGACATTTCCCCTCCCCCCCTTTTTTGGGCCATTTTTATTGTTGTTACTGCTGTTGTTGTTGAATAGAACAGAGAGAAATCAAGAGGGGGCAAACAGAGAGGGGAAGAGAAAGATAGACACCTGCAGACCTGAAACCTGCTTCACCACTTGTGAATAGCTTCCCCCCTGCCCTCTGCAGGTGGGGATCTGGGGCCTCGAACCAGTGTACTTGCACTGGGGGACTGAATTTCTGACACAGAGTTTCTGACACAACAGTTCATCAACTCCACTCCCCACAATTTTACAGGATTTAAATCTTTCACTCAAAATTCCCACTATGAGCCCCAGGTAGACTTAAATGTTCTTTGTACAAAAGACATTCAGAAGTAGTAGTAGGTGTTGGTGTGACCTAGAAAGGAAGAGAAGGCAGGACTATAAGAAAAAAGTGGGCAAAAATATCTATCCATACAGATAGATAGATAATTATAGAAACAGTAGTCAACATATATCTGTGACCTTAGAAGAACCACCATAGTTTCCAATGAAGGAAATGGGGACACAGAACTCTGATGGTGGGGGCAGTGCGGAATTGTACGCCTGTTATCTTATAATTTTGTAAACCAATATTAAGTTACTAATAAAAAAAGTTCTTTAGTACACATTTGACAGTTGCAAAATTTTAACAGTGGCTAGTAATCGTGACTCAGATGTAGTCAATTATAGCATCAACGTGAGCTGGCCTCAGGTCCCGGCCACACCTGTTGAGGCTTCCGATAAGTCTGCAGCAGTTTCACCTGGCCCAGATGAGTGCCCAGAGCCCTTCCTGGAGGGAAGGAGTCATATCAGATCTTATGCTTTTTGTGCATCTGCACTGAACCCAGCCCTGTGTTTTATGTGGAGAAACTGCGAAGCAAGCATTTAATGTATTTAGGCACTGACTACATCCAGGATCATCAAGCAGAAAGCACCAAAAAGATTATCTAGTCCAAACACTTCTCATTTGAGATGAAAGACCCAAAGATAGGATAAACCTGGATGAGAGCTGGGTGTATTCCAGCTCAACATAATGGACTCTAGTCCTTTATCTTACCCTACAGTGCAGTAGTATAAATCTGAGATTACACAAACTCAGGCTGTGGACTGCACTCAAAAGAAACCTTTCTGTTACACTCAAGGATGAATTGAGGTTAAGGGTTGGGTGAAATAAAAAAAATGCCTGTAAGTGAAATCATCTGGTATTCTTTAATAAGCAAGCCTAGAAAGGGAATACGCAAGGGAGTCAGGCAGTAGTGCAGCGGGTTAAGCACGAAGCGCAAGGACCAGTGTAAGGATCCCTGGTCGAGCCCCTGGCTCCCCACCTGCAGGGGAGTCTCTTCACAGGCGGTGAAGCAGGTCTGCAGGTGTCTATCTTTCTCTCCCTCTCTCTGTCTTCCCTCCTCTCTCCATTTCTCTCTGTCCTAATCAGGACGATATCAATAACAACAACAATACAACAACAACAAAAAATAAAGGGCAACAAAAGGGAAAATAAATAAATATTTTAAAAAAGAAAGAAAAGGAATACACAAAGTAAAACTTTGATTGGGTTTGATGTATGCATCAAAGCAAAGGACTCTGGGAAAGGAGTGTTGGAGAAGGCATCAGGGTTCTGGTGTATGATGTTAGAAAGAGACCTAAGCTGGGGGTGGAAGTGTTTTGTAGACAACTATCACGGGGACATGAGAAGCTGTACCCATGTGTTATCAACTATACTGTAAACCTTCACCACCACCACCTATCACAACTATAAAAGACAAGCAAACCACAAAGTGAATGTGGAAAGACCTTGCTTTGACTGGAGATGAAAGCGGAGTGGCTGATGAAAGGATTACTTGCTCTCTTGAGGGAGTGACAGGATGAATTACACAAAGGGAATTGTACCTGGATAGACCCCTAGAAGAGGGATTTCCAGGCTTTAAGGCAGGCCCATTTCTAATGTTCTGAGGTATCTCCAGACAGTCTTCAACAGGGTTTGACCTAATTTGCATTCCTGCCAAAAGTGTAGAAGTGTTCCTTTTCTCCACTTTGTCAACCACCACTTGTTCTTGTCCTTTCTGATGTATAATGTTCTTACAGATACGAATATCTCATTGCTATCCTTAATCACATTTCTTTTACAATCAGTGACTGATCATTTTTTTCATGTCTATTGGAAAAAAAACCTATGTAGAGAGATCTATGTTCATAGAAGCACAATATGTAATAGTCCAAACATGGAAGCAACCCAGATGTCCAATGACAGGTGAATGGCTAAGGAAGCTGTCCTATCTACATCCAATGGAATACTACTCAGCTATTAAAAATGATAAAATCATCCATTTTAATTCAATTTATTTATAAAATAAAAGAGAAAATATCGACAAAACCATAGGATAAGAGGGGTAAAATTCCACACAATTTCCACTATCAGAGTTCCATATCTTATCCCCTCCACTATAAGATTTCCTAATCTTTTTCTCTCTGGGAGTATGGACTCAGGGTCATTATGGGGTACAGAAGGTGGAAGGTCTGGCTTCTGTAACTGCTTCTCCACTGAACATGGATGTTGGCAGGTAGATCCATATTCCCAACCTGTTTTTATCTTTCCCTAGTGGGGAGGGCTCCAGAGAGATGGTGTTCCAGGGTACATTGGTGAGGTCATCTGCTCGGGGATGTCAGATTGGTGTCATGGTAGCATCTGCAACTTGGTGTCCGAAAAAGCAGTAAGATATAAAGCAGAACAAATTGTTTAATAATCTAGAACCTAAAGGCAGATGAGATTTGGGGTTTCCATTTTGGAAAAAGCTAGTAGGTCTATTTTAGGTATATTCCAAGGGACCCATGACTTTACTTACTTTTGACTGAGCCTGACAGCTAACCTGCAGGTGGGCCAAAGGTATTATTTGGGGAGATGATGTCAGGGTTAGAAAAAGGACTAGAAAGCTGAATCAGAAAGACAATCGATAGTTAATGTTATCATCACATTATTTGGTAATTGAGTTAACTTTGAAAAGTCCTTTTGTTATGGTTTGCTGTACAGTATCCAGTATCTTGTATATAGCTGTGCTATTGGATGCTTCTAATCTACCTGGTCTAGGTTTTTGAGAGAGTCCGCATATCAAATACACAGCCTATATATTAAAAAGATTCAGTTTGTGTTTTGAAAAACTTTGAGACATACAATTGATTTTCCCCTTCTCATATTGATTAACTACTGATTTATATGTCTACATTTTGCTAGGAGTGTACATAAACACCATTCCCACCACCAAAAGACTGTGACCTATCCCTCCCACCCATTCCCACCCCCCACTGTCCCAGGAAGCTGCATGTCTACCCCTCACCACAGGGTTTTTACTTTGGTGCCCTACTTAGAATTTGATCAGGTCCTGATTTTAGTTTCCCTTTCAGATCTTCTTAGTCAACTTCTGTTGATGAGTGGGATCATCCCATACTCATCTTTATCTTTCTGACTTAGTTCACTTAACATAATTCCTTCTAGCTCTGTCCAAGATGGGTCAGAGAAGGTGGGTTCATTGTTCTTGATAGCTGCATAGTATTCCATTGTGTGGAGTTATACCCCTCCTACCTTATGGTTTTGTTAATTAATCCTTTCTTAAATAAAATAAACAAAAATAAATACAGCTCAGAAATAAAAAAATTGTTAGAAATTTCCAAAAATATTGCATGCATGTTATCAATTATATGAGAGAAGTGTAAATCAAGTTTTCTGTTAATATTATGTATTATGGAATCATTTTAAGTACTGAAGATTTAAATCACATTCTTAATCATAAAATGCATTAGTCAACAGTTTTTTTTTTTAATCTTGTAGCTCTATTAACTAAAACAGAACAAATTAAACTTATTTAAAAAATAAAATCAACTCGGGTAAAAAAAAAAAAAAGAAAGCTGAATCAGGGAAGAGAGCAGCTTCCAAATCTGGGAAAAGTATATAAATACCACTAGTTGTAAACCCCACTGATTCAATTTGGGGCCTATATTTAGAGAAGGAGTCTGTGTAACCTCTGCATCATGCATAAAGATGCATCCTGTAGGTCTGCATCTTTAGTCCTTTTTTTAATGCCACTATGGTTATTGCTGGGACTTGGTGCCTGCACAATAAATCCACTGATTCTAGTGGCCTTTTTTTCTTTTTCAATAGAGATAAAGATAAATTGTGGGGAATAGGATGAGAGAGAGAGAGAGAAAAAAAAACCTCTGCAGAACTGCTTCACTACTTGTGGCGCTTCCCCAGGCAGATAGGAACCTTGGGTTCTCACTCACAGTAATGTATGTGTGCTCTACAGGGTCCTCCCAAATCGTCTTCTTTGCTTCATTTTGGGTGAGCCTTGGATGAAGGACTCACATTAAATGAGATAAGTTACAGTGAGACAAGCCAATGGAAAAGGACAAATATCATGTGTTCACACTTATGGGTGGAGCTTAAGAAGCAAGGAAAGAATGGCAAAGCACTGGGTAAAACTCAGATTAAGCAGTCTGTTACACCAACGCTAAGAACGTGGGAGTAGGGGATGGGATACGGAGTTCTGGTGGTGGGAATTGTGCAACGTTTTACCCCTCTTATCCTATGTTTTTTTCCACGTTTCCTTTTAATAAATAAAAAATTTTTAAAAAGAACATGGGAGTGGAGGAGGTGTAGAGGCTAAGTGGATGGAATATCTAAACTGTAGTGAGAGTAATGTGCCTACCACAGAACCATAAAGAAGTATGTCCATATGATAACAATAGTCTTGTTATCACTATTTTGCTGATCAAACTACAGAAAATTAGAAAATTTATTTCAAATAATTGCACTGTGCACATCTTATCACAGTAAAAAAAAGTTCTAAGAGATTTAGCTAAGGCCTAGGGAAAGAACTTAGTGTTAAATCAGAGAACTAACATGCCTGTTGGCCTTAGAGGCTTAGAGGTTTAATTTCTGACATTTTCACATGCCAGATCTGAGAAGAATTCTGGTCTACCTCTCTCTCAGGAAACTAAATAACATAAATATGCACTAAAGATAAAAATGTATTTTAAAATATTTTAGATTTTGGTGACTAGTGAGTACAGGAAATCAAGATAAAAACTGTGGGATTTTTTTGTTTGTTCTAATGAATGAAAGTTTGTTTTAATTAATATTTGATGTTGCATTTGATAAATATTTGATATATCCATATTCTCAGTGATTCTTTCTTTAAGACATCATGGTAAATTTATACATTTAAACTAATTGCTCATTGTAAATGGACCAGATTATTCTGGTTCTGGGGATGGTTTGGGTCAGGAAGGTCAATTAAAATGCTGCTTCAGGTCTCTCTTTTCTCTGACAGTATGATCCATCATGCCATTTCTTCTCACAAGAATGTGAGAACATGGCAGCATCACACAATTTTTGTCTTCCAAGAAAAATATGGTGGTTGATAGTGCCCACAAGGACATACACCATTAAGACAGGATGGTGGCCATGCTTCTGCCACTCCCCAGTTGTTTATCATAGGGGAAACTTTTCAGATTGTTGAATATCAAATCAGAAACCAGAACACATGGGGCCAGGCTAAGGTTCACCTGGTTAAGTGCACACATTACAATGTGCAAAGACCCAAGTTCAAGTCCCTGTTTCCCACCTGCAGGGGCCAGATTCACAAGTGGTGAAGCAGGGCTACAGGTGACTTTCTATCTCTCTCTTCCTTTCTATCTCCCCCTCCTTTTTCAACTTCTCTCTGTATCTATCCAATAATAAGTAAATGAAATAATAATAAAAAAGAAACCTGAACACAGTCACAACCTGTTGTATAACCATATTATGTCCCTCCAGGAAAATCTGGTATGTATCACTGATTAAGAAGTTCTAAATCACACAGGTCCAAAAAGGATGAACCTAGTGGGGGTTGTATTGTTATATGGAAAACTGGGAAATGTTATGCATGTACAAACTATTGTATTTACTGTCAACTGTAAAACATTAATTCCCCAATAAAGAAAATTTTTAAAAAGCTCTAAATCAAGATCAGCAGTGTAAGAAGAAATGTACCAAAGCTATACAGAGGTTTATTTTCCAAGAAAACTTGTTTAAGCAGTGGAATGTAGAACACTAATCAAAATCAATTCAGGGGAAATTTACTAAGCTGGCTGATGAACATCAAACTTTTCTTAAGAATCAGCATTCGGCACCATTGTTGGGCAAATTTCATTTGGCAATCCATACCTTTATCACTTTAAAGCTAGTAGGGGCCTGAAAGTTACATTTGAAAATAATTTTTTGACCCTACAAAAATTTTATTGTCACTGGGACGTCAGCACTTTGGGTTAACTTTTTTAGCTGGAAAGAGAAAGAAGAGACAGAGAGAGGGGAAATGATGCCACAGCTCTGACATTACCCCAACTGTAGTAGGAACTGACTTGAACCTGGTTCACACACATAGAAAATTCCCTATGAAATTTTATCATGGGTAAACAACAAAGGTATACAACAGCTGTAAGTTCTGAATGGTATAAAGTGATAGCTCTGTGGGTTCGAGGATAAGCAACAGATTTAATGGGAGAGGCAGAATATATGCTTGTTGTGAAAACAAAGCTAGAGATTTTAAAGATGTGAGGAGAGAAGCGGGGGGAGGGGGGTCGGGGGGGGGAGAGAATCCCTAATCTTAGTATCACAGCAACCACTACCAGCATCTTATTCTTTCTTTTCTGTATTTTCAAATACTTGGGGCTATATGAAACTATATGACACATTGCTCCTATTTAACCAATATATTTAAAAAGGCTTTGTGCACAAGGACCTAGGGTTGATCTCCTGTCTCCCACTTGTAGGAGGGAAGCTTCACAACTGGTGGAGTAAGTCTGTCTCCTTTTCTATCTTTCTTGCTCTTCTCAATTACTCTCTGTCCTACCAAAGAAGAAAAGAAAAATGACCATCAGGAACATTGAATTTGATGTGCTAGTACTGGGCCCCACCAATAACTCTGGTGGCAAAAAAAAAGGCTCAGTCTTTAGCTTGGAAGTCCTGTTTATGGAATTCATAGTACTTATGAATATAGATAAGAACATAGCATAATGGCTATACAAAGGGACTCTCTTGAAGCTTCCAAAGCCCCAAGTTCAATTCCCTGCTCTACTATTGGTCAATGTTGAGCTGAGCCCTGGTGGGAAAAAAAAAGTTTAAAAAAATTAAAAAAGCAAAGACTCAAGTACAAAGGTAATCATCACAACATTTTTATTAGTAGTGGAATACAATTTACTCCCAACAGGAAATAATTAAGAATGACCACACAAGAAAGTCTCAGAGTAGCTGGAACTTGCCAGGGACTAGAGATGGGAATGGAAGGGAAAGAGAGACACATGAAGTGTACAGCCACATAATGCTCAGAAAGTCACAGGAGCACATAATAAGGACAACACATGCTGTATTCATCTTCCCCCCAAAACTTAACTTGAACATAGTTCTAGGTCAACACCTATCAAGCAGGAAAACCCTAAGTCAGTACCCATATTGAACCCCAGTTGAAAATGCTGAAATGGGGATTTCCAGGCAAACTAGAAATAACTAAGTTTTGATTTTCCATCTCCTCCCACCAGGTCTGAATCTTTTGGAATTCTTGCTAGCCAGAGGCAAAGAGGATAGCACAGCTACTGAGCCCTGGCATACCAGTTCCTCTATACACACTATACAACATTTGTTACAACTTTCTGTAACCTCTTTTTCATCCATCCTCCTACCCCATCTTTCACAGACTAAGCCCCATGACTACATTACCTATAGATTTACATCAGACAAATTATAATCTCTTAAGATTCTATGAGTCAGAGAGTCTTACCCAAAGGCATGGAGTTTCTCACTTATTCACCAGCCTCCTGAATGACAACACTGTATGTTTAAGCCATAGTGATACTATCTTAGAGATTTATAGAACAAGGTCACTCCTTAAATGTCCTAACTACTCTAAAAATTTGCAGAACTACATCAAAGCCACAAACCTTCTTTCTTAAATCCTAGTTAAATATGGGTGCTAGGCATGGCTCCTAGGTCAGATTGATGATGTTTACAGTTAATGGTATTTAAATACATTTCCCATATTTGAGAGCTACTTTCTTCCCTGATCCAGCTTTCTAGTCCTATTACCAACTCTAACACCATCCTCCCAAACAGTACTTTAACCTAGTTAAATAGCTGCTTACTGAAACCACTTGTTGGATATATATGGTCAGTTTCCCAGATATTTCCCCTTTTCTAGAACATTTAGTCTCTACGAATATCCAACAGTCATCTGCTCTCCAGAAGAGTGCCCTGGAAAACACTGAGGAAGGAGAGGCTAGTTATTTGTTTTAATTTTTTATTATCTTTATTTATTTATTGGATAGAGACAGCCAGAAATTGAGAGGGAAGGGTGATAGAGAGGGAGAGAGACAGAGAGACACCTGCAACACTGCTTCACCACTTGTGAAGCTTCTCCCCTGCAGGTGGGGACTGGGGGCTTGAACCCGGGTCCTCACACACTATAACATGTGTGCTTAACCAGTTGCACCACTACCTGGCCCCTGAGAGCCTAGTTCTAAGTCAGTATTTGGAATTAATCTTGACCGTTAGGTAGGGCTTTAATGGGCAGAAATTTGTGAATGAAATTTTCAGTTAAAAAAATAACATGATTACCATGGGGAAAAATAGGACAAAAGGATAATTTCCTTAGAGAACAACTTCTATGTAACTGTGAGTTAACGGGTTTATCATCTTATTTCACAAAAAAGGTCTAATTTCAAGTCTTGTTTGGAGTTGAAAAGCGTGCTTTTAAAGAAGTGCAAATAAACTGTTGTGGCTTCCACCTTTAGAAGCAGTGAAGAGAGAAGCAGAGGTTGATGATAGATAGATAGGTAGATAGATAGATTGATAGATAGAGTTAAATAAGTAGATGGAGGATAAAAAGGGATTTAAGAGTAAAGGCAAGAGGTAGTACATACCCAAAGGTTCAGGAGAGAAAAGTTGTGCCACAAATCTGAAGACCTTTAGGTTTTGTAGGTTTTCTTCTCTTGAGAGTCTTTCCTCTACTTGTCAGCATTTTATTCACATATGTATAGGATTGAGTCAGTTGTGAATCATTTATCTGGTTCAGAGAATTTTGGTTAGGCACCTATGGCTGCTTGCTATAGTCCATGGTCTTGCAACTGACTTTTATATTAGCTGCCTGTCTGCCATAGATTGTGTGATACAAGGGATACAAGTCCATACAATTCATACCAACAGAGTTCCATATCCCATTCCTTCCACTGGAAGTTTCCCTATTCTTTATCTCTCTGGGAGTATGGATCAAACAGCTTTGTGGGGCACAGGAGGTAGGAGATCTGGCTTCTGTAACTGCTTCTCTACTGGACATGATAGGTCAATACATACCTCCAGCCCATTTCTATCTTTCTCAGCTGGCGTGAGGCTCTAGTGAGGTGGGGATCCAGGACTCACTGGTGAGTTTATCTACCTAGGGAAGTCAGTTTGGCGTCATTGTAGCATCTGCAATTGGTGGTTGAAAAGCATTAAGATATAAAGCAGAATAAATAGTTTAATAATCAGGAACCTATAGGTAATAATAGAGCAGATGAGATTTAGGGTTTTTCATGTTGGAAAATGCTAGGAAGTCTATTGTAGGTATATTCCCAGGGGTCCAGGACTTTACTAATTTTTGCCTGGGCCCAACAGCTAACTTTCAGGTGGGCTAAAAGTATTATTTGGGAGGATGGTGTTAGAGTTCAGAATAGGACTAGAATGCTGAATCAGGGAAGAAAGTAGCTCCCAAATATGGGAAATGTATATAAATACCATTAACTGTAAACATCATCAATCTGACCTAGGACCCATGTCAAATTTATCACAGAAGGCTGTGTAACCTCTGCATCCATGTCAGTCTGATCTCACATTCCATGATCATAGCTAGGAACATTCTAGGCTGCACTTATTCCAGAAGTCAAAGGCTTGTATACTAAAAATTATGAGTTACTACTTCAGGAAATAGACAAAGATACAAAGAAGTGCAAAGATATTCCATGTTCATGCGTTGGAAGAATTAACATCATCAAACTGATTATTCTAGCTAGACCCATACAAATTTAATTCAATTCCACCTAGAATGTTCCCAGTTGTGACTATGGACTGTGAGCTGTATGATAGGAACTCAGAAATTTTACAGGCTCCTGTATTAAATATGAATGTATTTAAGAAGATAATAGATAGTTAATAGATAGTTATTGCTATAATCACATTATTTGACTATTTGGTACACTTTGAAATATCCCTTTGTTAGGATTTGCTGTATCATACACAACATCACCATAATTTATGTCCTTTGACATTATTTGTATATAGCTTTGCCACTGTATGCTTCTGTTCTCCCTGGTCTAAGCTTTTAAGAGAGTTAACATATGGAAGAGTCAACCTATTGTCTGTTCATTAAAAAGTTTGAGATATTAAATAAATTTTTTCTCTCTCATATCAATCAAATAGTGATTTATATGACTAAAAATTAATAGGAGTGTACATAAACGCCATTCCCACCACCAAAAGACTGTGTCCCTTCCCATCCTCCCCTTCGACCCCCGCCCTGCCACCCTCAAGCCCCATGAAGCCGAACATCCACCATCACCCTCAACCCAGGGTTTTACTTTGGTGCCCTACTCCAAATTCAGTCAAATCTTGCTTTGAGTTTCCCTTTCTTGCTGGGAAAATGTGCAGATGCAATCACATCTGCCATGTTGCCCCCTCAGGCTACTGCTAGTTCCCACGAGAGTTGGGACATTCTCGGAGTGCCTGTTGTGCCCTCAGGGCATTGTCTATTTCCCTGCAATATTTGGAGTGCTTTGATTACTCCTCCCCCCTCTCATTCTCATGAGAGTTATTATCCTATCCTGGAGTGCTATGGTTACTTCTTCCCCTTCCCATTCTCGCGAAAGCTGCTCCTATAAAAGCCCTTCTTCTTCCACACCTCACTCTCTTGCCAGCGCTTCACTTCAGTGTTCAGACGCAGGAAAGGTTACTGCATGAGGCGGCCATTTTCGCTACCTCCACGTGGCCCAACCTGCTTCTCTAGTACCCAACTCTGAGGTGCCAGCGCAAATAAAGATTTGTGTTCCCTCTTTGCTCTGGACCTCCTCTCTCTCTTCTCCACGGCCTGCACAACAATATCTGGCGCCCGACGTGTCCCACACTCACGCCCAGCCTGAGGTCCAGAAAAGCCGCCCAGACACAGGTAAGTGGCAGCCTCCTGACTCTGTGGCCCTGCGCTTCCCCTCACCATGGGATTTTTTTCGTTTTATGAGGAGGTGTCCCAGACATTATCTCCTTCTCTCCTAGGACAGGTTCTCACTCTCAGAGACACTTTAATTTTCGCTACACCGTGGGTTCTCATAGCTATAATCGCTACATACAAGATATGTACAACGTGGTCTGCCATGAGGATAAGTGACCTTGAGGCTGAGATACGAGAGTTAAAGCATATGTGCTTAAGACTTAGACGCCCTAAGCGATCAGCAGCTAGTCCCAAAACTTCCATCCCCACAGACACGTATACGTGTTCGGATGCTCCTCCTTTGACCCCGCCCCCAGCTGCCATGGTTTCGGCTTCCCCTGAGGCTTCCGGTTCTCTAACCCCACCCCCTGCTGATACCTCATTATTAAGAGACCCTGAGGTTTCCGCTTCGACCCCTCCCCCTGCTGATACCTCATCAAGAGACCTTGTAGTGGAGATACAGCAGTTAAAGGATATGTTTTCAGCGTTTAGAGACCTTAAACCTTTTGCAGTCTGTCCTAAGAGCTCTGTCCCCATAGATACATGCTCAGTTTCCCCTGTAGCCACTACGGCAGCTTCCACTTCTGTAACTCTTTCCCCCCGTGTCATCAGACCAAGTCCACACCTTCCCGGTAAATGTGGCCCCCAATAGACAAAACACTCAGGTGTGGCACCCTTACTCCTCCAAAGTCCTCAGAGAACTCAGACAAGCCGTGAAGGTGGACGGAATTCATGCTCCATGGACCAAGTCTATTTTAAGGAGTTTTTATCAGCATCTAAATACACCCAGGACTGGAAAGACCTGGTTTGTGCTGCATTGCCAGACCCCCTCTATCTACAGTGGAAGGCATGCTTCTGTGACGAATGCTCTAGACAATTGCAGGAAAATAGTCACAAACAGCTAGCATGGAATTTTGATGCATTGTTTGGAGTAGGAGAGTTTGAAACTGGAACTCAGCAGGCAGAAGCCAAGTTTCCAACCAGTTATTTTGAACAGGTATGCATCTGTGCAACACAAGCATGGGAAAGGTTAACCCCAACCATAGTAGAGGCCTCAGTCCCTATTAACTCTCTTCGCCTAAACACTGATGTATCCTTAGCAAATTTCATCTCAAGGGTGAGGCAAACCTTAGAGAGAAATGTTTATAATCCTGAAATCCTCTCTTTCCTCTTGTGTTCTATTGTCTGGGATGGCATGATACCACAATTCCGTCAGGCATGCCTTAATCTTAAACACCTACACCCAGATAATTGGATTTTAGTGACACAGGAACTTACATCAGGCAATTATGGGGCACCCGCTACGACACAGGTTTATGCAGTTACCCCATGTAATCAAAATGGGGCCTGCTTTCAGTGTGGTCGCCAAGGGCACTGGCGTAACCAATGTCCAGATAAGCTGCGACCATGTCTCCAGTAAGGGCAACCACACAACCAGTCAGGGCAACTATGTAACCAGTCAGGGCAACTCAGTCAGTCAGGGAGCCAGAAGCCACGAACACCTTGTCCTAGATGTCAGAAAGGGTTTCATTGGAAGAGAGACTGTTAGTCCAAATTTCATATATATGGCACACCCCTGAATGGTACAAATTTGGGGCCTGAGATTTTGTGGACCACTCCTGTTTTAGAATGAGGTCACCCTACTACGACAGTAAGGATTGGCAATATTCCTTTTAAATTTTTGATTGACACAGGGGCAGAAAAGACAATTTTAAGGCAAGCAGAGGTTCCCCAAAATTGGGAACTCCTCCCGGGACCCCATATACATGGGTTGGAGGGGTGACCCAATCATTTCTCACACGAGATTCATTCATGTGGGAAGACCCGGAAGGTTCTACCGGACACTTTCGGCCTCTGGTAGCTGATATCAGCACCAACCTACTGGGCAGAGATCTTCTGGAATGTCTTGATGTTAGGATATCCACAGTTGCCTCTGTAGAGCGTAACACCCGCTCCTGTGAGACCAGATCTAATCAGCACCCCCAATACTAACTGCCACTGTTCATAGCCAAACTCCCTGCTTAGGCTGGCTTTCTAATGAGCCTGGATGGGTGGAACAGTGGCTTTTACCTAGGGATAAGCTAGAAATTTTAAAGGAGCTCGTCCAAGAGCAGTTGTCCTTGCGACACATTCGTCATTCTTGAAGCCCATGGAATACTCCTGTCTTTGTGATTAAAAAGCGCTCAGGAAAATGGCACCTCTTCCAAGATCTCCATGCGGGTAATAGAATCATGCAGGTCTGGGGCTCCCCTCAAAGGGGTTTTCCTCTTGATTCTGCAATTTCCATGGGAATTCCAATCATAGCTATTGATATACAAGATTTTTTTCTCTATTCCCTTGCATCTGCAAGATTGTAAATGTTTTGCCTTCTCTCTTCCTTCTATTAATAACACCAGCCCTTCTGATAGATTTGAATGGGTGGTGCTGCCCCAGGGCATGGCCAATAGTCCTACAATTTGTCGAGAGGCTGTTAAATCTGCCCTTTTCCCATATATCCATAAGGGTCTTAATGATTTTCATTACATGGATGATGTATTAATATGGTGAAAATCAGATACAGATCTCTGTGCCCTACGTGATTTTCTCATTCCTGCATTAAAGAAAAGCGGCCTTAATGTGGCTCCTGAGAAGATACAGCTAATTCCTCCAATATCTTTTTTAGGTTCAGAGATGTCTCTAACACAAATTCATCCTTTAAAACCTAGTGTTACTTTTCCTTCTAACCTCACTCTTGCTTCTTTACAAAGTTTTCTTGGAAATTTAAATTGGCTTAGGCAGTATCTTTATCTGCCTACAAACTGCCTTCAACCACTGTTTGACCTGTTAAAAGGAAACAAACAGCCCTCCTCAAAATGTAAGTTAACTCCCGAGGCCTCCTTGGCACTGGAAAGGGTTAACCAGGCCCTCCAGGACATGCACCTTGTTCGATTCTCCCCCTCCTCTCCGGTAAACCTTCTAATCTTTAACTCCACCTCCAAAGTAGTAGGGGAATTGTGGCAGAACCATGGGGTTCTTGAGTGGCTTCACATGCCAGTAGGCGGAGCTCCAAGACTCCTCACTGAGATAGACACATTAGCATTCATGGTTCGCCAAGGAAGAAATAGGTCTGTGCAGGTCTTAGGGAAAGAACCTGATTTAATTATTCTTCCCTTTTCTCTCACAGATACAGAGTGGCTCATACGCCATCATTCCTGCTTTGCCATAAGCTTCGTGGGGTTTCCAGGACAAATAGATAACCATTTTCCTTCTAATAAATTGATAGCTTCTTTACCTCTTTTGCCTCTACTAGCACCTAAACTTTTCTCTCGAGATCCCATTCCTTCTGCTCCTACAGTCTTCACTGATGGTGGAAAAAGGGAGCTGCTGCCCTTTTATATTATGGAGACAAACAACCCCCTAAACCTCTCTTTACTGAGCTTCCTGAGAATTCCCCTCAGTACAAAGAACTTTATGCTGTTTTCCTTGCATTAAAAGCTGTACCAGAATCCTTCAACCTTTTTTCTGACAGTGTGTATACTGTTAACTTACTTCCATGGCTTGCTCGTTCCTATGTGAAAATTGATGACAACCCACTTTCCCCTCTCTTGATTCAAATTGCCTCTATGCTCTCTTCTCGAACCCAACCACTATATATTCAGCACCTTCATTCCCACAGCCCTCTTCCTGGTTCCCTATCCGAAGGGAATGCTGCAGCTGACCGCTTTGCCTCCACAGGAGCTATCCTAGTCTCTGTTTCTGATCCTGCTGATTTCCATTCTCTAATCCATGTTAATCTTAAAGGTCTTTGAGCTCGATTTCCTGATGTTCCTTTACCACAGTTAAAACATATCCTAGCTACATGTTCTTCCTGTGCAAGTCTCATAAAAACACCTGCTATTCAGACTCTTGGTGTTAACCCCTGAGGCTTAAAATCTAATGCTATTTGGCAAATTGATGTCACCCACATACCAAACTTTGGCAAACAAAAATGTGTTTGTCTCAATTGATACCTTTTCTAAATTTATGTGGGAAACAGATCAGACAGGAGAAAGCTCTAAAAGCTTATAAGCCATATGCTCTCCTGTTTTGCTGTGATGGGCTTACCTCTTCAAATAAAAACTGACAATGGACCTGTGTTTACCAGCAAACAATGTAAAGATTTTTGTTCCCTCTGGAACATTACTCATACCACAGGCATTCCCTATAATCCACAGGGACAAGGCATTGTCGAGAGGGCCCATCAAACTCTTAAGGCTCAATTAAATAAAGATAAAGGAGGAATGTACCCCCCACAATATCCAGCTAGCAAAAGCCTTAACTACGTTAAATCTCTTTAATATTTACAATAACTCGGACTTACTTCCTATTATTCTTCACTGGCAAACACCATCTACTCTCCCATCTATTAAGGTCAAATGGAAAGACCCACCTGATAAAATTTGGAAAGGACCTGACCCTCTATGGACCATGGGAAGAGGTTTTGCATGCATTTTCCCACATAATTACTCTAAACCTGTCTGGGTTCCTGCCCGCCATGTCCGACAATACCCTCATGATGGCACTGTTATCCCTGAAGAACAAGAAATACAAGAGGACTAGCTGCAGGATACATCCCAGGAGCCATAATATGACATGGAAGAACCTACAAAAGTTGGCTCACAGAGCCCTCTCTCCTACGCCTCCCCTGAATGTCTTATGTTATGACTGGCCAGTTGTGTTTTGTGAGTGTGTTGAATGACCAAAAATTTTTGCATGACCCATCTGCACAGAGTACTCTATAAGGTAATTTTATATTTTATATAAAAATGCTGGATGCAGCCAAAATTTCTGGATACATCCAGAAAAACTCCAAAAATGTTTTTTCTCTCTCTTTTGATTTTATATATAAGTTTTGGTATATATGTAAGTGTTTAGTCTTAAACTGTGTGAGTAATGAGAGATATAAATTTGTTTTTTTTCTTTTTTTAATGATATGTTTTTATAACAAAAGTTTTTTTCCCTCCTGTGTGTTATAACTAAATGTTTATATGTATGTTTCAAGTTTGGTAAAACATTAACTTAACAGTTAAAAGTGTAACCTTGATGCTATATCACTACCAGGAAAGGTAAAGTTAATTTGCTAAAGTTACTATTTAAGGTAAAGTCTAAATATTTAATGTGACAATATATCTCCAAAACTAAAATGCAAATTCTGTTTACAGAACGCTTTTTGAGGGCCCCCAAAAGTGCCTTGTAAACTATCTTGTGGAAACTAATCCACAACAGATCTGGCATCAATCTGGCACTGAAAATGTTAAAACCATTGTCACTAACATACGTTAACTCTGTAAGTGACCTGAGTCTATTTATACTCCAAAGTAAAAATGGTTAAAAATCAATATATATTTTAACCATAATTGGTCTAAAGATCCTGCTGTAGAGACTGCTACAGGAGGTCACATTAGATGACCTTTCAACAAAATCATAAAGATATTCAAACCAATTATAATCATTGAGGTATCAATTATAGTAAACCTCTAACTTGTTACAAGTTTTATTTTTTTTCACAGGTAAGTGAGTACAGCTATCAAGCCTTCATATTAAGAATCATCTGTTCATATGGTAAGGTATTAAACTATAAAAAGTTCCTCCATACACAACCTATGTAAATTAACAACATTCACATATTCTTGTAAACTTAACTGGGGTATCTTGTCTTGCCACCATAAGCCATGCCTCTGTCAGCCAACAATTTAAAGATGTTTCCTTTTATAACATCACCCCTGCCATGGACATCCTTTACTACCCCAAAGACAAATGGCTGTTCCCCTAGACATCACATCCACTGACTGCTTCCCTTAGACTTGAGATATGATCCCACTTCTTCATACCGATGGATACATTCCCCCTTCCTTACCTGTCTACCCTTAGTTGTGGGACCCTAGCTTGTTTTACTTCTTCTGCTCACAATAGGTCCTATAATTCTTTTTTTTTTTTAAACATTTTCATTTATTTATTAATGAGATAGAGAGGAGGAGAGAGAAAGAACCAGATATCTTTCTGGTACATGTGCTGCCAGGGATCGAACTTGGGACCTCATGCTTGAGAGTCTAACACCTTATCCACTGCGACACCTCCCAGACCACGGTCCTATAATTTTTAATAAGCTCATGGCCTTTTTGCAACAACAGATTGATGCTATAAAGATGCAACCTATACAAACTCACTATCATAGGCTGGACATGGCAGAATATTGAGTTGCTGTGGAGGATTCGCCCCCCTCCATCAGAATGTCCACCATGTAAAGGACTGGCTAGCCAATGATGGGTAAAAGGGAAACTAGAGCTATCCAATCAACCTAAGACAGGGCACCTGGTACTACTGGGCAAAAATGACCAGGTGTTCCAATGACGGGTAAGATGGAAGGCTGATCCCCAACCTAAGACAGGCACAATTCGCCCTGCCACAAAACAAAGTCCGCCAAACATCAGAACAGGATATAAGAAAGGGGGACATGTGGGGAGCCACATGTGCCATCAAGGTTGCTATTGGCATGGCCATAGAGTTTATGTTAAAAGATAGTTCCTGGGAATCAGGCGGTGGTGTAGCAGGTTTAGCGCAGGTGGCGCTAAGTGCAAGAACCAGCTTGAGGATCCCAGTTTGAGCCCCTGGCTCCTAACCTGCAGAGGAATCGCTTCACAGGCAGTGAAGCAGGTCTGCAGGTGTCTCTTTCTCTCCTCTTCTCTTTCTTCCCCTCCTCTCTCCATTTCTCTCTGTTCTATCCAACAACCACAATATCAGTAACAACAACAATATAATTACAACAATAAAACAACTAGGGCAACAAAAGGCAAAATACCAAAAAAAAAAAAAAAAAAGATCCCGCTTCCCTACACCTTAGAGTCCTTGTTGAAAGATAAGTTCTTTTTCCCCATGAATCACCCAGGACCTTCCAGATAACGGCTGACTACCATGACAAATAATATAAAATAATAATAATAAATGAATAGGAAAGATACATCCTCCAATACTCAGTTGGCTAAGGCACCAAATCTCTTTTTCCATAAAGCATTCAAATCGGATGCCCTGCTAACCACGAGAAGCAGATTGTTTGTGTTTCTTCCACAGGAATCCCGGAAAAAATCATCTGGACCCCTGCACACCTTGACATCACCCACTAGATGGCACGACTACAGTGGCACAACCCCCCTGAAACCCTAGATGTCACCTGATGCGATCTGAAGTACCTGATTCACAGACTCCAAGAACAGAACTTTTTTACTGCCTGTCTGCCTTTCCTGCTTCTGCTTTGACCTGTCACGTTTTGGCAGTTCCAGCTCACTTTCTACAGAAAAGCAGAATTCCAGAGGCTGACCTTCATCATGCAGCATTTCATCCCCTGCCATTTCTCCCCCTAGTCGCCCACTTTGGACTGAGACTTCTATCGGACTTGCTGGTATACCCTTTGAACACTTTAGACAATTTTACAGCAGCTTTCTTCCCTTCACGTTGCTGTTTTTTCATAGACTGACCCTGAGTAGTTCATAGACTTTACACACTGTTGACCTGAGCATTAGATAAAAGGAAGGGGGGAGATGCTGGGAAATTGTGCAGATGCAGTCACATCTGCCACGTTGTCTCCTCAGGCTACTGCTAGTTCCTGCGAGAGTTGGGACATTCTCGGAGTGCCTGTTCCACCATGTTGTGCCCTCAGGGCATTGTCTATTTCCCTGCAATATTTGGAGTGCTTTGATTACTCCTCCCCCCTCCCATTCTCATGAGAGTTATTATCCTATCCTGGAGTGTTATGGTTACTCCTCCCCCTTCCCATTCTCACGAAAGCTGCTCCTATAAAAGCCCTTCTTCTTCCACACCTCACTCTCTTGCCAGCGCTTCACTTCAGTGTTCAGATGCAGGAAAGGTTACTGCATGCGGCGGCCATTTTCGCTACCTCCACGTGGCCCAGCCTGCTTCTCTAGCACCCAACTCTGAGGTGCCAGCGCAAATAAAGATTTGTGTTCCCTCTTCGCTCCGGACCTCCTCTCTCTCTTCTCCGCGGCACACAACAACACTTTCTGTTCTTTTTTTTAAAATTTTTTTTAAAAAAATATTTTTATTTTATTTATTTTTTCCCTTTTGTTACCCTTGTTGTTTTTAATTGTTGTAGTTATTATTGTTGTCGTTGTTGTTGGATAGGACAGAGAGAAATGGAGAGAGGGAGGGGAAGACAGAGAGGAGGAGAGAAAGATAGACACCTGCAGACCAGCTTCACCGCCTGTGAAGCGACTCCCCTGCAGGTGGGGAGCCGGGGTTCGAACCGGGATCCTTATGCCGGTCTTTGTGCTTTGCGCCACCTGTGCTTAGCCTGCTGCGCTACAGCCCAACTCCCAACTTTCTGTTCTTTCTCAACTTCTGTTTATGAGTGGGATCATCCCATACTCGTCTTTATCTTTCTGACTTAGCTCAATTGACATAATTCCTTTAGCTCCATCCAAGATGAACCCCGCCTCACTAGGGAAAGACAGAGGCAGGCTGGGAGTATGTATCCATCTGTCAACACCCATGTTCAGTGGAGGAACAATAACAGAAGCCAGATCTTCCACATCCTCAGCTCTATCTTTAATTTTGCAAACGAGGAAACTGGGGGCCAGGGAAGTAAACAAGATGCCCTTCATGGGTGGTGGAGTGCCACTAGGTTCCAGATGTTAACATGACGCCAACCTGACTTCCCTGGGCAGATGTCCCCACGAATACGTCCTGGAGCCCTGCTTCCCCAGAGCCCTGCCCCACTAGGGAAAGAGAGAGACAGGCTGGGAGTATGGATCAACCTGTCAAACTTTATGCTCAGCAGGGAAGCAGTTACAGAAACCAGACCTTTTACTTTCTTTACCCCATAATGATCCTGAGTTCATACTCCCAGAGGGATAAAGAATAAGAAAGCTATCAGGGGAGGGGATGGGCTATAGAGTTCTGGTGATGGGAATTATGTGGAGTTGTACCCCACTTATCCTATGTTTTTTGTCAGTGTATCCTTTTCATAAATAAAAATTAAAATTAAAAAATATAAATGGATATGGGCCCTGGGTTAGATCCCTGTAATAAATATTGAATTGCATTATATATTATATATATTTAATGTATTAATATATTATTTAATAACATAATTAAATATAATATTATATGTAATATATAATATGGTAGCATATATTAAATATATAATTGCACTACATCTTAAAGTGTGTGAGCCACCCTCTGCCTAATCCTGCTTCCTAGTTCTACTCTCAACTCCAACACCATCTTCTCAAACAATATTTCTGGTCCACCCCCACATTAGCTATCAAGTTCAACAAAGATTTTTAAGACACTTAAAAACATTCCTAAGAATATTCTTAAAATAGACTTCCTAGCTTCCTTCTACCCTAAGGTACCTACTTTCATCTGCTCTACTCCTATTTTATGGCTCCTGTTTATTGAACATTTTTTCCTGTTTTCCATCTTGCTGCATTTTAGTCATCAATTGCAGATGCTATCATGATTTCATCCTGACTTTCATGGGCAGATGATCTCACCAATGCTTCCTGGAACCTCACCTATCCAGAGCCCTATCCCACTAGGGAAAGGCAGAAACAGACTAGGGGTATGGATCAACCTGCCAATTCCCAGGTCCAGAATTACTGAAGTCAGAACTCCCACTTTCTGCCCAAACTATTAAATGATGGGATGAGAATCTCTTCAACAAATCATATTGGAAAATTAAGTTAAAACATGAAGAAGAATGAAACTGAACCACTACATTTCACCAGACACACAGTAAATTCTAAATTAATCAAGGAATTCGTTTTTAGACAAGAAACTATCAAATTCTTAGAGGAAAATACTGGTGGGATTCATTTCCATCTAAATTTTATAGACATTTTCAATGAAAGGACAACAAAAGTTCCAGGTTCAATCCCCAGCACCATCAGAAGTCACAATTTAGAAATGTATTATGAATTAAACATTTATTTATTTATTTGCCTACAGGGTTAATGCTTGGTGTCTGCACTATGAATCCACTGCTCCTGGAGGCCATTTTTGTTGCCCTTGTTGCTGTTTTGGGATAGGAAAGGAGAAATTGAGAGAGGAGAGGAAGACAGAGAGGGAGATGAAGACATCTGTAGACTCACTTCACCACCTGTGAAGCGACTCTCCTGCAGGTGGGGAGCCGGGGGCTGGAATCAGGATCCTTGAGTCAGTGCTTGTGCCATGTGTGCATAATCTGCTGCGCTACTGCCCGGTCCTGGGAATTAAAGTCTTTCTATATAACTACTCTGTTATCTCCCCAGTATTATAGTTTACTTTTAATGTGTCCGTTGTTCTTCTCATTATTTTCTATTTGTGAGAACCAACCATATGATATAATTGCCAACACTTTGATTTTAATTATTGAAAGTATCTCACTGCATACTCATCACAGTTTCTTTTCCTTTCCCCCCTTCAATTTCTTTGTCTTTCTCTTTCCTTCTCTCTCATTTTCTCTCTTCTATTTTTTTCATCTTTTTTTTAACCAGAGCACTGCTCAGCTCTGGTTGTATGGTGGCGCAGGGGACTGAATCTGGAACCTCGGAGACTCAGGCATGAGAGTCTCTTTACACAATCATTGTGCTATCTACCCCCTCCGCACTTCCTTCTTATTTCTTTCTTCTTTCAACCAAGATTATTACTGGGGTTCAGTGCCTGCATTATGACTTTACCATTCTTTCAGTCATTAATTTTTTTCATCTTTCTTTTTTAAAAAAATATTTATTTACTTTTGTTGCTTGTTGTTTTATTGTTTTAGTTATGACTGATGTCGCTGTTGGATAGGACAGAGAGAAATGGAGAGAGGAGAGGAAGACAGAAGGGGAGAGAAAGGACGCCTGCAGACCTGCTTCACCGCTTGTGAACGGACTCCCCTGCAGGTGGGGAGCCGGGAGCTCAATCAGGATCCTTAGGCTGCTCCTTGCGCTTTGTGCCACCTCAGCTTAACCCGCTGCGCTACCGCCCGACTCTCCTTCATCTTGCTTTTGACAGAGGTGAAACAGAGAGAAGAGACAGAGGAGACAGACATCGCGAAGCAGAAACATCTGCAACACTGCTTCAACACTTGTTAAGCTTCAGTTCAGCCGGCGAGGGAACAGGGGCTTAAGTGTGGGTCTTCACACGTGGTGACGAATGTGTTCTGTGTGTGCCGCCACCCAATCCCTGGAACTCCACTTTTATTTTATGAACTTGATTGTAAGAAAATCATTTACAGTGGAAGGAAAGGAGAGCTTTGGGATTAAAGCAGAACACATGTTTCTAATTGTTAAATGTCCCTGCTCTGAATAACAAAAAACTGATGACCTCTTTAAAGAGCTTTGTCCGGTGTGTTTTATTACAAATGTACTTCCACCATGGCTATACAGGTGCTCAGTAATTATTATACTTACTTGTTTGAGTTGTCTTACATTATCTGAGAGTCACTTCACTTTTTCTAATTCTTTCTGCTTTCACTGCTCCTTCACATATGTAGGGTTTTTAAAAAATTATATTAATTATTTGCTGCATCAAGTGATACAGGATATTTGCAAACTATGTTTTATATCCTTGATATTTGCATAATTTGGATTGTAATGAATACCCTTGAGAATCTTTGAAAGTATTACATAGACCTTTCATAAAAATGTAGGTATAATGAGTGTATCCTTATTATAAAAATGATATTAGAATGAATTGGCTAAATTAGTAGTTTTGCTTAAGTAAATCAGTTTGATGTTATTAAAGCAGATTCTATCCCCATATGTAATTAGTCTTTCTTGAAAAATGAAAGTCTTTTATTTATTATGGGTACAGCCCTACCTTTAAAAAATGGAACCAGTACTGTAGTATCAAGCCATTTTTTGCTTATGCTAGACACAAATTCTAAAAGTGTCTATTTTTCTCTCCCCCTCTCTGTCTCCCCTCCTCTTTCCATTTCTCTCTGTCCTATCCAATGACAGCAACAACAACAACAATAATAATAATAACCACAACAATGATAAAACAACAAGGGCAACAAAAGGGGAAAGGATGGTCTCCAGGAGCAGTGGATTCATGGTATAGGCACTGAGCCCTGGCAATAAACCAGGAGGCAAAAAAAAATTCTAAAAGAAGCATTTTCATGTTTATTTTTAAGGAAATAAAAATAAATGCTATGAGGAAATGCTTTCAGTGTTGTGTTACCAACAGATTTTTCTCAAAGAAACAGACATGATTAAAAACTTGTCCGATGGAGGAGGAGAGACATCTGGTAGATGTCAGTTGGAAAGAACCAAAACCAGAACCTCTTCATGCAGCTTCATAAGACAAGATGTTTCTTTTCAAGAATATTTCATTTATTTATTTACTTATCAGATAGAGACTGAGGAAATGAGAGAGGCAGAGAGACACATGCAGCACTACGTCACCACTTGTGAAGCTTCTCCCCCTCCCGTCCTGGCATGAGAAGACTGGGTGCTTGAATCTAGCTCTTTGCATACGATATGTGCACTCAACCAGGTGTGCTGCCACCCAGCAGCCATAAGACGGTAAACAACAAATGAAAGTTACAGAGGCTCCCAGAGGGCTAGAGAATGGGAAAGCTACCAGGGGAGGGGATGGGGTATGGAGATTGGGTGGTGGGAATTGTGTGGAGTTGTACCCCTCCTACCCATGGTTTTGTTAATTTATCCTTTCTTAAATAAAAAATAAATTAAAAAAAAAGAAAGTTACAGAGGGAAAGCATACTAAATATCTTAATGTTTGCTGTTTTGTCTTGTTAGGAAGAGTTAAATTAGGAGTCTGGCGGTGGAGCAGCTGGTTGAGTGAACACATTACAATGTGCAAGGACCTAGGCTCAAGACCTTGGTCTCCATCTGCAGGGAAATCTTCACAATCTGTGAAACAATGCTGCAGTTCTCTCTCTCTCTTTCTCATGCCAAGTTCTCTCTGTCTCTATAATAAAAAGAAAAGAAAGAAAGTTAAATTATTTGTGGTCCAGGAAGTGACCCAGTGGATAAAGTGTTGGTCTCTTAAGCGTGAGGTCCTGAGTTCAATTCCCTGCAATACATATACCACAGTGATGTCTGGCTCTTTCTCTCCTCCTAACCCCTCTCATAAATAAATAAATAAAATATTTAAATAAATAAAAAATAACATTAAAATATTTGAAACAAGTTTGGGTTGAAAATAATTAGGTACATGCCTTTTTTCTCTAGCTAGCACCTCTAAGTATAAAACATTCTTAGTCCAGATATAAGTGTTAATGCATTTTAAGTAAATGAAAATAATAAGCTATCAAAGGATATGAAGGGAAAAGCTTTTAGTGTGTGTGTGTGTGTGTGTGTGTGTGTGTGCATGTGTGTGTGGAAATTCCCACCAAAAGTTTAAGTTCCGCTAAAGAAAAAGCATACCTACTTCAATGAAAATATACTGCCCACATATTGGCAAAAGTACACAAGGATACATACAAAGGGTCATGTTCATGAAGCATGGCTTGCAAAAACAGGAAAAAAAAAGCTGGAAACAGTTTGGATCTCCACTATTAGAGTCATGATTAAATAAATTAGCAGGTCTCACTATAAGGAAATATTACTATTACAAAGAAGATATATTTATATCAACATTAACCTAGTCTCTGAATGTAGTGTGTTATTAAATAACTCCTGTTTTTATTTTGTTTTTTTTCTTTATCTTTATTCATTTTCTTTGAGGACAGAAACTGAGAGGGATAGAGAGTCAAGAGAGAGACAGAGAGACACCTGCAGCCCTGCTTCACCACTCATGAAACTTTCCCTTTGCAGGTGGGGACCAGGGGATTGCACCTGGTTCTTTGGACATGGTAATATATGCACTTAACTAGGTGTACCACCACCTGGCTCCTCAAATAATTTTTGTGCATGTGTGAATGTTTTGAAATTTATGGAATACCTATTTTGACTTCATATTGAAGGATCAAATATGAAAATCCGTATTTGGCCAATACTAAGGCCAAGCAAATGTCAGCAGTAAGAGAATAAATCTATAAGTAGAATGAAAAAAATAACACTTTCGAATAGCATAGTGATTATATTTTATCTTTAAAATTTTGATAGAAAACACTAGAAGTTGCTATACTAGTAGAACAATGAATTTTCATGTTGTAGTAGGAAAAGGTACTTGAGACAGCCAAGGCAGTAGTACAGCAGTAGAACATAGGACTTGCAGGCATGAAGTCATGAGTTCTATCCTAGGTATCACATATGCTAGAATAATACTTTGGTGTTCTCTCTCTCTCTCTCTCTCTCTCTAATAAATAAATGTCTATGGTCAGGGAATAACTCAGTTATGTAGTTATTTGAGTATCAGATTTGCATGTCTGTGGTCCAAGGTTTAGTCCCTGGTTCTGTAAATAATAGTAAAGGGATGATCTGGTTTCTTTCTCTCTCTCATGCAAAACTGTTTCTCACATGCACTAAATAAAATACATTTTTAAAATAAGGGAACTGAGAAGGTTTCAGATTTCATGTTAAAACTAATCTCTAGCTATCCTGTGGTGAATTTTAATGTATCTAGAATTATGGTAGAATAATGCAATTATACAAATAACTGAAAATACTTCTTTATCAACTATTTTTCTACATGTGATAGACTTTCTTCCCTGTTCATTAACCAAAGCAGCATAATATACAGATCAAATGTGGAAGCACATATGAAAATCCACCTGCCTTCCTTTACTGAACAGTAAAGGGATCTGAAAAATATTGCTACACTTTACTGGTCAGCCGACCCCTCCCCCTTATTTTGAAAGATATAAAAAAAATATGTGTTAACATGGAATAGCTTTATTAAAGTTATTAAAGTGAATTTGTAATTCTTTCTGTTTTAATTTTTGATATGGTTATTTCAGTAGAGATAGAACCTTTTGAAATCTTCAATAAATTTATCAGTGTAAAAGGGCCTGAGGCCAAAAACGTTTGAGGACTGCAGCATTCTGTTCTCTCTGTCCTCCTAACTACCGAGCCTTGACTGCTGCCCACGGCTACATGGCCTGTCTCCAGTTTCACTTATGATAGACATGCAGTACTTTGGCATTCTGGAAAGAGTAAATGTCAGATACTGAGTTCTAAAGAGAGTACTATTATGGACTTGACTTTGTTCCTATAAAATTACACACTGAATTTTGACCCCCTGAGCTTCAGAATGTGACTCTATTGGAAAATAAAACCTTTAAACAAGTTTTATTTTTTCATCTATGAGAGAGAGAGAGAGAAAGAGAGAGAGAGAGAGAGAGAGAGATTGGACATCAGAACATTGCTCTGGCACATGCAATACCAGATACTGCACTAGGTACCTCATGCTTGAGAGTCCAATGCTTTATCCACTGTGCCACTTCCTTGGATAAGAGAAATAAGTTAAAATAAGGTCAAAGGCCCCAGACTGTTATGAAAGATGTCCTCAGAGGTATTGATTAAAAACCACAGGGGAACCATGTTACCACATGAAAAAACGTGCAAAATTTAACAGCTGTATGATAATTATTTAGAAAATTAATTATTTTTCTTTAACAGTCTATATCCTTCTTCAGCCTGCTTACCTGGGACAGTAGAAACTGGTAATGCATGAACTGTTCATAACTTGATTTTACTCAGCAATCTGCTGTTCATGATCTTTCTTTGAACTCCCGGGTTTTATTCTTTGGTATGAAGTTTATTTTTTAGTATTTATTATTCAGAAAATACTATATTTTATCTTTGCTTTTTTCCTCTGACAAGCCCATTGATAACCAGACCTTTGATGCTTACAGACCAATATCTATAAACTGACACAAAATTCAGCCTTTTTCTCCATCAGTAAGAGCTACTTTTATTTGTACTCTTCTTATTTTCTCTTGCAGTCAAAATATCATAGATCTAATAACCATTTGAGAGTGAATTGATCACTGGAACATATTTACCCTGGAACATATTTCAGAGTCAATGATAACAACAACAAAATCTATACTGTAGAGCAAATATTCAATGAAAAAATATTTATTTATTTATTCCCTTTTGTTGCCCTTGTTGTTTTATTGTTGTAGTTATTATTGATGTCGTTGTTGTTGGATAGGACAGAGAGAAATGGAGAGAGGAGGGGAAGACAGAGAGGGGGAGAGAGAGACAGACACCTACAGACCTGCTTCACCGCCTGTGAAGGGACCTGCCTGCAGGTGGGGAGCCGGGGGCTCGAACCGGGATCCTGACGCAGGTCCTTGAGCTTAGCGCCACCTGCATGGGATGCATTGGCTTGACCTTCCCGTGGTACATCCCGTGAGTACCCATTCATTGGGGAAACTGACGATCCTTCCTAGCCGACTGAATCCACATGGATCCCAGTCACTTTCAAAGCCAGCAACAAGCTCCTGACAGCTTTCAAGCTGTTGGTCCTGCTCTTCGAGTCCACCCTGTCCAATGTTTGACGTCTAGTCACCCAATCTGATCCCCTACGCCTACACCGAACTTCTCTGTTCCAGACTCTTGGAAACAGAGCTGGCAGTCAGCTGAGGTAAAGAACAAACACCTCATCACAGACCCCTGCAAGCGTCAACCCGGCTTTGACCCGCTATCGAACAGGCCATGGCCGGTGCGCCGCTATGTTCCATCGCTGGGGAGCCAGAGACGACCCGAACTGCCCCTGCGGCTCCAGACAGACTATGACCCACATAGTCAATGACTGCCACCTCTCCAGATTCAAAGGAGGTCTCGAAACTTTACATCAGGCTCAACCTGACACTGTTGACTGGCTACGGAAGAAGGGCAAACGCTAGAAGAAGAAGAAGTGCCACCTGCGCTTAACCCGCTGCGCTACAGCCCGACTCCCCAATGAAATTTTAATCATGTGAGATGGGAAAGAGCATAACGGTTACACAAAAAGACTTTCATGCCTTATGCTCCAAAGTCCCAGGATCAATCCCTGTACCACCATAATGTAGACCTGAGTAGTGCTCTGGTAAAAAATAAATCATCATCATCATCATCTGGTTTAACCCAGTGATTGTTTTGAATCATTTTATCTCATGCATTGTGAATTTCCTATTCTGTAACAGATAATTCAGTCCATCACATTACTTTCACGATGTATAAAGTCTTAATGTTTAATGTTTGGTATTAATTATATTTGTGTTATATTTGTTATACATATGAAATTAAATACTATTATTTGGTCCAATAACATTACAGTTTGGCATCCTGTAGTATTGTGTTCAATATTGTTGACTTCACCACTAATTCCTATTCCACATTGCAAACTACTTGTTCATGTTTCATGACGTAACTCAAACTTCAGCTCCTCTTTGAAAATTTCCCCTTCCTCTTTACATGCTCTCATGGCACTTAAAGATGTTTTTATTATAACAGGCCTCATGCTAGACCTATAAGTGACCTACACACACACACACACACACACACACACACACACATCCTGTTGACCTATGGAGAGGTATCTTATTAGTATTTATAAATCTTTTCCTATGCTGATGCTGAATTTTGAGAAAAAAATAACTAGACTGTATATCCCAGCACCCTTTGTGCATGTGATTGGGTCCACAAAGCAAAAAATTATAGATAATTTTTATAGGCTAAACTTCACAATTATCCATATGGATTTCTTGATCCTCTTACTCCCTGTTGGCTGATTAGGCTGTGAAGACCCGTTCTGAACTTGGAAGCTATGCATGATAGCAGAAATTTCTGCCAGTTCAGTGCAGCCTTTTTGTCCTTGTTCCCATTGACATCGAACCATTTCCCACGGTTGCACAAGTGACAAATCAACTTGTATCGCACTAAGCCAAAACATGCTTGCATCTATATTCCATTGTCAACAGAACTTAATATACTGGTCAAAGAGGAAACTGACCTTGTCTAAATAATTTATTCCTCTGTTCATAATTCAGGACAAATTGGGGGATGAATATCCAGGGACTCATCCATTTATTTGTTGAGCCAGTATCAACCGAGTACTTACCATCTGCCACATCCCCTGCTGTTTGCTGAATATACAACAGTGAACAAGGAAGATTTGGATTTTACCTTCATGGCCATAAAAATAGTGGGGGGAGGGAGCAGATAATAACAAAGAATCAAAACAAGCTGAATGAAAATCTTTTTAAGTTGTAATAAGTGCTACAGTGGAAACAAAGGACATTTGACAATAGAAAGCAAAAGGCATGTGTGGGGGGGATTTTGGATAAGTGGAAGCTCAGAAAAGAAATCTTTGAGAGACAATCATGAAGCCAAGACTTGAGAAATAAAAAAAAAGACCCATCTACGTGAAGACTGGAGTTTAAATCACTCCAAGTAGAAGGCAAAGATCAGATTTTTAGGAAATATTTTGGCAAGTTTGAAGCATTAATAAAGGCCAGTGTGGTACATGGAATGAGAGATGATGTTGAGACAGACAAAGCTAAAATACATATTTTTGTTTTGTTTTGTTTAGCCATAAAACTCTGCCAACTATTGGACTAGCTGAAGACTGAGATGCTTGCACCTTCCGTTTACCCAAGTATTTTGCTCCACATATCCAGATGTCATTGAAAGGAAAAATACAGGTCCCAAAGTCAAGATGGTCCAATGTATTTGATTTTATTTGAGTAAGAAATTAATGGTTATCTGAGTTACTAATTTTTTTGTTGTTGTTGTTCTCACTAGGCCTTTACTACTCTAGCCTTATTTTTTTTGGAAAAGGGAAAGGCATCACAGTGCTAAGTCTTTGCCCAGTGCTGTGCGGACTACACTCAAACCTGGACTGTAAACTTGGTAAAGCAGGCACCTTCCCAGCTGAGCTATCTCACCAGTTCTATTAAAATAATTACACAGGGGAGTCGGGCTATAGTGCAGCAGGTTAAGCGCAGGTGGCGCAAAGCACAAGGACCGGCCTAAGGATCCCGGTTCGAACCCCGGATCCCCACCTGCAGGGGAGTGGCTTCACATGTGGTGAAGCAGGTCTGCAGGTGTCTTTCTCTCCTCCTCTCTGTCTTCCCCTCCTCTCTCCATTTCTCTCTGTTCTATCCAAAAACGACAACAACAATAATAACTACAACAATAAAACAACAAGGGCAACAAAAGGGAATAAATAAATAAAATAAATATTTTTAAAAAATTACACAAAGCAGAAATGCTCTATTATATAGAAGCATTTTATTCTGCTTTATGCATAGCCACATATTCATATTGATTAGTCATTCAAAAGTAAAAATATACTCTCTCTAATGAGTTAGATAATTTAACAATATATCATTATGACTTATTAATAGAAAATTATCACTCACTTAAATTTTAAATTCCTGTGATTTTCTTTGATTGTCCAAAGAGAACATAGTATAGCCAAGATACTAAGATTTTTTCTTTTCATTTATTTATTTATTTTCCCTTTTGTTGCCCTTGTTTTTTTTATTATTGTTGTAGTTATTATTGTTGTTGTTGTTTATGTTGTTAGATAGGACAAAGAGAAATGGAGAGAGGAGAGGAAGACAGAGCGGGAGAGGAAAATAGACACCTGCAGACCTGCTTCAATGCCTGTGAAGTGACTCCACTGCAAGTGGGGAGCCGGGAGGCTTGAACCAGGATGCTTACCCCTGTCCTTGCACTTTGTGCCACGTGCGCTTAAGCTGATGCGCTACCACCCGACTCCCTTTTTTTTTTTTTTTTTTTTACTTTTCTTAAATGTGCTTTCCATTTCTGCAGAATCCTTTCCAATGAACCTTTTCTTGATTTTTTTGTTTTTTGTTTTGTCCTTTAACCAGAGCACTTCTCAGGTCTGGCTTATGGTGGTGCATGGGATTGAGCTTGGGACCTCAGAGCCTTGGGCATGAAAACCTGTTACATGAAGCATTATGTTCTTTTCCTGATTTTCAAAGAAATTCTTAGTAACTATATCCATCCTTACAATAGCCTTCAAGCTACTGTGACAAGTTTTCCTGCAATAGCTATGTGCACAATAATTGTTCTAGACTTTTCACAACTTTATCCACAATTTTTTTCTTAAAGAATTCTTTCCTGAATGTCATGAATCAAAGGCAACTAATATAAAGACCATGAGGCATCATTTAAACAACTTCGTATACATGGAAAAAAATACCTTCCATCTTAGGTACCGACCCAATATTCCACCTGTTGATAGGTACTTTTAGAAAAGAAGGAAGAACAGGAGGAGAGAGAGGAGGCAGAGGAGAAAAGGGGAAAGGAGAAGAAGATTACTGAGAAAACTGAGGATCTACAGAATCTTAGCAGATTGACAGATTGGTGCACTGGCTTGTTATTCCTCTCCCTCTTGGACTGAAAAATGAAATCATCATGTATGTAAAACCCCCTCTATCTTGGCCAAGAACTGTATCTTGATAGTCTCGCTCTGGCAATGGTTTATTTTTGGGATTCAAACACTACACAATTTCCATTAAACATCTCAGTTGTGTGACACCACCGGAGTAAAAAAATGCTGGCTTTCATTGATTTTCAATACCATAGATCACTGAGAACTGCTTTCATAAAGAAAATCCAGCTTTTGATTCACACATTGTCAGAAAATTTGAAAATTTACATCCAAAGAAAATGAGATGATTGCATTCTCTTTACATAAAAGCTAAGGCCTATACCAAGCGCACCAAAAGCTTATGATAATTAGGAGCTGGCATTGTTGACACTGTTAGACTTGTTATCAGTTCCTAACAAACCTTTGCTAGAGACTAACTGCTTAAACTTCAAGTCTACATCAATCAGTCAAATTAACAAGTGTTTATTGAGATCAGAACATGAGTAATTGGTAAGTCAATGGATAGCTAGAAAGTGCCACAATGGGGTAGATAATACGATTTCTCTTTTTCTCCCCCCCCCTTTATTAGAGGGCTGATCGTTTACAGGCTAGTTGTCACATCTCTCCATTACAGGTGTCTGCAAGACATTCTCCTCAGCCTAGGACTTCTTCATTATCATACCCCAGTACCCTAGCACACTTCCATCCCATCCCTTTCCCAGAGTCCCTTCTGTTGGTGCATACACATCACACTAAACTCTGGATTGAAAATATTTTTAAAAATAGTTTTATTAATTTATTTAAATTTTATTTATTTATTATTGGATAGAGACAGGGAAATTGAGAGGGAGAGGGAGAGAGATAGAGAGACGCCTACAGCTCTACTTCACCACTCGTGAAGCTTTACCCTTGCAGGTGGGGACCAGGGGTTTGGAACCAAGACCTTGTGCGCTGTGATGTGTGCCCTTGGCCAGGTGTGCCACTGCCTGGCTCTGGATTGAAAAGAAACTTAGATGTTCCACATACAGCAATGACCTCTCCTTCTCATTTCTCCCCAAAGTTATGTTGCATTTTGATAACACCTCTATCTGCTCACTTATTTAATTATTATGTTGAGACAAAGCCTTGTGCTTGAGTATTGAGCATCTTTTACATTCATATAGAGACAACACGGCATTGGAACTTGTCCTGCTGCCATCACACCCCTACCCCCATTTGATGCTAGGACTCAAACCTGAGCTGTGTGCATGACAAGGCACACGCCCACCCTTCCCAGTGAGCTATTTTTTTGTCCCCAAAATTATTCTTGGCCAAGATTCCTGTATTCTTGTTATCTTATCACATTTGCTTTAAGTATAAACATCTTTTGTATGAATTACTTAAAAGTAAATTATGGTTGTCCCGACACTTCGTCCTTGCTAATTCAGTGGGAATCTCTAAAGAGAACCTTAAGAAAATCATTATTTTACATAATAATACCAAAATGCTACCATAGTTAGCATCTAGCACAGAATTATCTTTAAAATTTCCCAGTTGTCATAAAGTTGTTTTTCGTAGATTTTCATGTTGGTCCAGGAAACAACCCCTACACAGTGACACAGTGACACAGAGTTTGGTTCATGGCAGGGTTTTAGCTCAGTCCCAAATGATTCCCAGGAACACAATCTGGATATCATTTTCTACACACAGAAGGCTGGGCACTTCATCAGTACCTCAAGTAACCGTTTTGGGTAGTAAACAAATTCTCTTAATTGAATTCCCATTTGACAGATCTTTCTAGAAAAAAAATAAAGCAGAATATTAAAACAATTACTCATATAGTTCCCTTTTAAAAGGAAAAATATTTCATGGTAATTTTCTGATAATTGGAGAGAAAAGGTGGGGAGGTAGGGCAAATGATTGTTTTTCCTTTAATTATCTGCTTAATTGCTTTCATTCTCCAAGATGCTTTGTCACTGATGGTGTGGACTTAGCATTGCATTGGGAATACAGGTGGCCCATAGGTAAATATTATTTTTCTACCTTCTGTGCTTAATTTGAAATAGTTAGAAACATTGAGGCCTATTTCTTTTCTCTGAGTGCATTTTTGTTTGTAGAGCATAGATCACTTCTCCTTGGAAATAATTAGATTAAATAATAATGCTCCACAGCTGCTGAGTTATTAGCCAAATGCTCACCAAATGGGATCTCTCATTAGGACCTGTGAACAGGTAATCATTTTTGATAAATGAACTTATAATTTTCATACCCATTTATACAATACACTGATCTCATATTGATTTCTAATGTCTTTGCACATAGGATGCTATATTTGATTTCCTACTTTAAAGCATGTAAAATCATTAATGACACTTGATTAAACTCATTTCAAAGTGTCACAAAGATCCATGAGGAATTAGATTCTATGGATAGAAAGTACTAAAGTACTAGTGACACTTCTGCACTAAGCCTCAGATTTTTTTTTTTTTCCAATTTTAACTTCAACGTATGTTCCCATTTTGGGATGAATAGTTTATCTTTACTATTATGCAAACTCAAATGATAATTCTTACTCACAGAAAAATAGTTTTCATGTCCTTATTTAACCAAAACTTCTGAATAGAAGTTAAAATTACTTTACAAATGAAAACAGGTGAAAGCACTCTTTTTTCCGGCATCTGAGTTGGATTATTTCAGGATTTAAACTGCTACCTGATAGCAATTTAGGAACTTTAGGATGGTACAATTTTCCTCTTGATGAACTGAGAGAATTCTAATACCTTCCCTCACTGCAACCAGAAAAATGTTTGCTCATTTACAGGAGTTAATAAATACACCTGCAGCATCTCTATTTTTTTCTTCATTAAAAGACAGAGTTGAAATCATAATCTTTCTAAGGTGCTGATGGAGAAAATAAAATGCTGCAGATTCTGTAAAAAAATATGCAAGTTCCTTAAAACGATAGACAAAAGGTTACCATATGATCTAAAATGTAATGCCTGGGTATGTACCCAATAGAAAAGAAACACATGTCCACATAAAAACCTACCCACATTATTCAAAAGAGTATCTTTCATAATAGTCTCAAATAAAAACAACTCAAATGTCCATCTACTGAAGGGTGGAAAACTAAAATTTGAAGTAGTCATTTAGTAGGAAATAATTCAGCAGTAATGTTATTTGGCAATAGGAAGAAATAAAGTGTTTGTTCAGACATATTCTATCACAGATGAGCCTTGAAAATATTATACTCTGAGAAGTAAAAGAACCCTCTTAGGAAGGACTCATATTTCTGATTCTGCTTGTACTAAATATCTAGAAAAGACAATAATATATAGGCAGAAAGTAGATTAATTGTTCAGTAGGGCAGAGAAGATTGAGAGAAAGTGGATAGCAGCTACTGATGAGGACAAAGCTTCTTTCTGTGGTGATAAACATGTTTGAAATTTCATTGTGTGTTTGCTTAGATAGTGTGCTCCTTTCTCATGTGTGTGATCCAGGTTTTAACTCTGTCCTCAACTCATTGAAGGAAGTTTTGGAGCTCTGACCTCTTTTACTCTCTCTCTGATTTTCTGCCTTCTCTGTCTCTATCTGTAAAAAATAACGATTTTGACACTAGAGTTTGCAGTGAGTACCTCCCTAACACTTCCTCTCCACTATTCCAAGCTTGGGATCCATGATTGCTCAACAAATTGTTTGGCTTCATATGTTAACTCTCTTTTCAGTCATCAGGTTCCAGATGCCACCAGGATGCTGGCTAGGCTTCCCTGGATTGAAGACCCCACCAATGTGTCCTGGAGCTCAGCTTCCCCAGAGTCACACCCTACTAGGGAAAGAGAGAGGCAGACTGGGAGTATGGACCGACCAGTCAACGCCCATGTTCAGCGGGGAAGCAATTACAGAAGCCAGACCTTCTACCTTCTGCAACCCTCAACGACCCTGGGTCCATGCTCCCAGAGGGATAGAGAATGGGAAAGCTACCATGGGAGGGGGTGGGTTATGGGGATTGGGTGTTGGGAATTGTGTGGAGTTGTACCCCTCCTACCTTATGCTTTTGTTCACTAATCCTTTCTTAAATAAAAAATTAAAAAATAAATAAATAAAATAAATAAATAAATAATAACGATTTTGGTGATGACTGCAGTTCCGTGAATATATTAAAGTCCATTAAAGTGTACACTATAAATGGTGCCTGAATGACAGCTCAACAAATCTGCTGCTGTCTATATAATCAACATAATTGTTAATACAGTGTTCCTTATTAATATACTACATCTAATTTTGTTAATACATAACAGAATGTTTGTGTAATTCTGCATGTATGTATACATAGATATAAATAGTGGTTGTTCTTTCTAGAGAAGATTGTAGTGACTTAAAGACATATGCAAATTTTATTCCATGATTATTGTTACTTGAAAATGTATTCCAGAAAGATATCTACTTACCATACTTAGACAATTAATATTTGAAAACAAAGCAAAAGTACCAAGGTTACATATCTATGTCCAGAATAATATGAATGCGGCATAGACAAGTCAGAGGAGTACGTGGTTAGGAAACATTTTCTCTTTAAGAGCAGTGAGTAAGATTGAAATCACTCATCTTCTAGTCTCTGAGTTACAGCACAGACTTGATGTTAACTTTTGCTAGTGGACTCATATATATACTAACTGGTCAGAAATTACTGCCTACTATAGTGTTCAGTTATCTTCTATGTCTTCCTGTTGCTTTAATAATACTAAGGAATGTTTCTAGATTTCTGGCCACTTTTTAATGTAGAATAATTCCATTTAAACTCCTGAAAAATAAATATTGCTGCAGTTTAAACAATCCTGTAAAATTACTGGACTAAAATAACAAAGGTTTTTTTTTCTCTCTCCTTTCTGCTCCTGCTACAGGTCCATCAAGAGGGAGGATTTCTACTTTAAATATCTTCTCACAGTAGAACTCTAGCTGATGGCCTTCCAGGCATAATTCCCATGGCAAACAACTTGGTACAATCAGTGCTTTGAACAGAATTGAGACAGGTAACTTCACACAACTCATAAGCCAGAATAAGACTTAATAGCCTTACCCAGCCACAGAGAGGCAAAGAAGGTAATCTCACCATGTCTCTCAGTTGGCAAATTCCTAGCCTAGAAGTTCTGACTCCAACTCAGTTTCTTTCAACATTGGCATCTCATCATTGGCAGCTTGTTGCTGTTTGGAGTCCCTTTCTCTGGAAATAGAGCATCTTGAGTAGGATACAAAGAAGAGGATTCATGCCTGGCTACCTTCTGTGACATCTATTGAGAGGCTCACGTATCCATGTCATGCAAGATGTATAGCCTGCCTGGAACTATTCCATGTGTCTCAGCTGCCAGCTCTGTCATCACTGAGGCGAGTTGTGGCAGGTTTGCTGCTACACTACTGTGCAAGGACTCTCCTTCATCCCATCCTTAAATTCCACTTTCTTTTTCTTTCAGTGTTTTGGGATTCCAGACTGAAACCTAATCTTCACTCTCCATTCTATTTTCTAGGGACCTGAGCTAAGCTAAGTAGTAATCTTCTGGAGAAATGTTAGTGATTTGGAAAGGACAAAGATAGGACTTCAGGGAGGCTAGTTAATATTGCAGTTTATACATTTTCCACACTCTTCTGTGTGCTTATTAGTTTTTAATTTTAAAATGTACTCAAAGAGAATCTATGTTATTACACATTTTTCTACACCTACCACAGAGTCAAATCCTAAAATTTAGCAAAGTAGCACTGAAAATGGAACTAGAAAGGAGATGAATAGTTCAAGCTTTGCTTGTGTGTAAGATGAGTCCTAAAATACTGACCTGTGTCTCTTGCTGTAATAAGAACATTTCCTCCATTTGGTACTTGAGACCCAGAAAGGGGACTAAGGGACTTCAAATGTCATATGCAACAGTTTTTTTTTATATAAGAGACATTAAAAATACTTCTTGGTGAGACCAAATGATGCCATCTTATGGTTGGATAATTATCATGTCAAAAAACTCAAGTTAACTAGAAATCTTAGTCCAAATTCACCAACAGATTTCTTGATAATATTTTTGTATGATTTTTATACCAGAATCTATTCAACAAAGTGTTATATTTCAGGAAGGGTATAAAATATTGTAGAGTATATAGAAGGGTAAAGGATATTGTTTCTCCACATAGGAACACCTGCCCAGGAGTAACTTCACAAGCAGTGGAGCGATGCTGTGGTGTTCTTCTCCCTTTCTCTATTTTTCTCTCCATCTATGTCACTCACTCTGTAGCTAAATAAAAAATATCTATAAAAAAGAGGACTCCGTCAGGAGTGGCAGAATCATGCAGGCACAAAATCTCTGGAGGGAAAAATAATGAGTAGCTCAATAACTTTAATATACTAATATTCTGTGCTTTAATTTTACATTTATTTTAATTTTACATTTAGGAATCTTATCCTAAAGGAACTGGTCTGAAAAATTACCATTCTAAGAATGTTTGGTTAGTGCTACTAAAACAAGGAAAATCAGAAATTACTAAAGTATTCATTAACAGAAGATTCATCCTGAATATGAGATTATCTCATTCACAGGCAGAAGTAGAAAAACAAGATCAGAAGGGAAAACATTAAGGAGAACTTGGACTGGAGTTGGTGTATTGCACCAAAGTAAAAAGACTCGGGTGGAGGTGGGGTGGGGTTTAGGTCCTGGAGCATGATAGCAGAGGAGGTTATATTGTTATGTTGAAAACTGGGAAATGTTATGCATGTACAAACTGTTATACTTACTGTTGACTGTAAAATATTAACCCCTCAATAAAGAAATTTAAAAAAGAAGATTCACCCAATAAACTAGTTTATACTACAGAAAAACATGTCACTCCAAGAATCAAATTGTAAAAGAACGTTATAAAAATGAAGAAAGCAACTTAAGACACAGTTATACGATCTCATTTAATTTCACTGTAGTCATTACCTTGTTCAAGAATATCTACAATGCTACTCTGATGGAAACTTGGAAAAATTCAAGTAGTATGGGTTCAAATGTCAGTAGACTATTATGTTGTCTCTAATGGTTAGATGAGCCCAGATTTCTAATACTTGTTTTTTTTTTTTCAAAATTTTAAATTATCTTTACTTGATAGAAAAGCCAGAAATTGAGAGGAAAGGGGAGATAGAGAGATACCTTCAGCATGGCTTCACCACTTGTGAAGCTTTCCCCCTCCAGGTGGGGACCAAGGACCTGAACCTGGGTCTTTGTTCATTGTAACAGGCACATTCAACCAGGTGTGCCACCACCCGGTGCCTGATTTCCATAACTTGTTAAGTGTATGCTCCTATACTTCATTTGCAATGATTTCTCTCATCCCATACAATGTTCACAACAGATGGTAAAGATAGCTCAGAATTCTAGCTAAATAGGCTAGTGCTGTTAATTTAACCACAACAGTTCTACTTAAGTTGATTAGTCACTAAGTTTGGCTAAGGTTCAAGGGAGAGAAGGCCAATGTCTAGCCATAGGTAAGAAGTCAACCAATCCTCCAAAAATGTCAGGCCTCTGGGCAGAAGTGCTAGTACTAGAAACTGAGAAGTGGATTCATTGGGGGTGGGGGTGGAGGATGAAAGCAAAATCTTCAAGACAAAAGAGAGGAATGATACCTAGGCCTTGGGCATGCAGATGGTAGATGGCCAACTTGGGAGAAAATACCATCTTGAACATACTGAATTTGAGTTAACCTTGACAAGTTCTAGAGGTGATATTAATTATACAACTCTTTTGGATATAAAGATCTGGAGCTTTAAAAAGAAGTCTGAGTTAAGAAATGCGGACTTTTAGGAGGGTGGACATTAGCACACCAGGTTAAGCACACATAGTATGAAGAACAAGGACCTGATCAAGGATCCCAGTTTGAGCCCCAGGCTCCCCATCTGCAGGGGGAGAGGGGTCACTTCACAAGTGGTGATGCAGGTCTGCAGGTGTCTATCTCTCTCTCCTCCCCTCTGCCCTCCTCTCCTCTCTCAATTTCTCTCTGTCCTATCTAGTAACACCAACAATGGAAAAAAAAGATGGCCTCCAGCAGCAGTGGATTCGTAGTGTAGGCACTGAGCCCCAGCAATAAAATCCTGGAGGAAAAAAAAGAAAAAAGAAAAGCAAACTTTTGATAAATATTAATGTTTAGTTGTTCTGTTTTTTGTTTGTTTGTTTGTTTGGGTTTTTTGCTTTGTTGTTGTTGTGCTTGTTTGGTCTTTTACCAGAACACTGCTAGCTCTGGAATATGGTGGTTTCAAGGATTGAACCTGAGACCTCAGAGCTTCAGGCACGAAAGTATTTTAACATAACCATTGTGCTATTTCCTCAGCTTTAATAGGATATCAAATGAGTCCTTTTGTTTCATCAATTAGCAATAAAACCCCAATACTGGTGACAGTAGGCATGAAGTATACAGTAAGAGGCTTATAGTACAGAGAACCAAGGAAAGACCAGGCCATCATTCTGGTGTCACTGCAAAGTGGAGTGGACAAAGTGATCTTATGATCACCACACATCCATCTCTTTTTCTCCAAGACAGGATTAGAAATTATTTTTTTAATTTATGTTTAAAGAGGAGACATTGACAAAACATAGGATAAGTGGGTACAACTCCACAAAATTCCCACCAGCTCTCCATATCCCATCCCCTCCCGATAGCTTTCCTATTCTTTATCCATCTGGGAGTATGGACCCAAGGTCATTGTGGGATGCAGAAGGTGGAAGGTCTGGCTTCTGTAATTACTTCCCTGCTGAACACAGACATTGATCCATGTGTTGATCCATGCTCCCGGACTGCCTCTCTCTTTCCCTAGTAGGGTGGGGCTCTGGGGAAGTGGAGCTCCAGGACACAATGCTGGGGTCATCTGTCCAGGGAAGTCTGGTTGGCATCCTGCTAGCATCTGGAACCTGGTGGCTGAAAAGAGAGTTAACATACAAAGCCAAACAAATTTTTGACCAATCATGGACCTAAAGGCTGGAATAGTGCAGATGAAGAGTTGGGGGGTGGCGCTCCGTTTAGTAGATAGCTAGTAGGCATATTTTAGTTATATTCCAAAGGGCCTGTGGCTATACTAATTTTTTTTTCCCTGAGCCTGAAATCTGACATGCAGGTGGATCCAAGTTATTGTCTGGGGAGATGATGGCATAGCTGAAAAAGGGACAGAAAGCTGGATAAGGAAAGAGAATAGTCCCCTAATATGGAAAAGGGGTATAAATATTGACTGTAAACCCCCTCAATTTCATTTGTTATGGGGTCCATATTCAGCTTAGGAGCCTATGTGACCTCTGCATCCCTGTAGATCTGAGCTCACATTTTGTGGTCATGAGTAGGAACACTCCAAGCTGCCCCAATATCGACGTATCTTCCTCAGGTGTAGCATAGACTATGTTTTCCACCCTCCCTTCGGGGGATGGAAAATACTCTACTGTTGTTGATTCAATGTGAGGGCAAGGTACTATGGAGGGCCCACAAAGGGGTCTATTTTGTTGTTCCTGATAGAGATGACCTGTAACAATGGAGGGAGGAATTTAATTAAGGTCTAGGCCCATCATGTCTGTTTGGGAATCTCAGGACTCCCCGAATAGGGCCTCAACCGATGGGGTGGCATGATAGTGACTGAAGAGTCATCATTAAGGTATGCCAGTCTCTTGTCCTTATTCAACTTTTGCAGTCCTTGCTTTGCTAAGGTTAGCTTTGTAGTGAGTGAGAGAACTGTAATAGGAAGTAGGCGAGGAGGGTATCTAAGTCTAATTAGATATTATTTCATTTGGAACTTTATACTGACTCACTGCAGACTATTGTGTACTTTTTCTTTCAGGTATATATTTTGTTCGAGTTTATGGATACGTGTGAACATATGCTCTATCTCACAGGACCTGGTCTATATCTAGGTTTTGGAACTTTGTTAGGAAGTGAACCACCTAGAATGGAATTAGAGAATATTATAAAAGGAAAAGTCTCACCAGAGTAATGAAGTTGAAGGGCTGACATTCCATACCTGAAGTCTCTGAACACAGTCTAAAGTGAAGCATGCTGAGGTGGTACTCGTTGTGTTGATTAGGTTGGGATCAGTGGATGTAATATTATTTGGTATGAGTTGAGAGAAGCATGCAGAAAAGTGTGCCCCACATTAAAGGTTTCAGGACTGGGGGAAATATAGGCTCTATTGAGGAAATGTGAGGTCCCTGCTGTCTTAGGGTGCAAGAAGAAAAAAGATAGTTATTGTTATAACCACATTATTTGGTAATTGGGTTAATTTTGAAAAATCCCTTTGTTAGGATTTGCTATATCATACCCAACATCACCATAATTTATGTCCTTTGACATTATTTGTATATAGCTGTGCCACCGGTTGCTTCTGTTCTCCCTGGTCTAGGCTTTTGAGAGAGTCAACATATCAAAGACTCAGCCTGTGTATTAAAGAGACTCAGCCTGTGCTTTAAAATGTTTGAAACATACAATCAATTTTCCCCTCTCATATTAATTAAATAGTGATTTATATGACTACAAATTAATAGGAGTGTATATAAACACCATTCCCACCACCAAAAGACTGTGTCCCATCCCATGCCCCCCACCCCACACCTCCCCCTACCACTCTGGGAAGCCGAATATCCACCCTCACTCTCAATCCAGGGTTTTTACTTTGGTGCCCTATTCCAGATTTAGTCAAATCCTGCTTTTATTTTCCCTTTCTGTTCTTCTTTCTCAAATTCTGTTGATGAGTGGGGTCATCCCATACTCATCTTTATCTTTCTGACTTAGCTCACTTAATATAATTCCTTCTAGCACCATCCAACATAGGTCCAAGAAGGTGGGTTCATTGTTCTTAATAGCTGCATAGTATTCCATTGTGTATATATACCACAGCTTTCTCAGCTACTCATCTGTTGTTGGGCACCTGGGTTGCTTCCAGTTTTTAGCTATTACAAATTGTGCTGCTATGAACGTAGGTGTGCACATATCTTTTTGGTTGAGTGTTAGGGAGTCCTTAGGATATATCCCCAGAAGAGAAATTGCTGGGTCATATGGAAGGTCCATGTCTATCCATTCTCCAGACTGCTCTCCACAGAGGCTGGACCAATTTACATTCCCACTAGCAGTGCAGAAGGGTTCCTCTGTCCCCACAACCTCTTCAGCATTTGTTGCTGCTGTCCTTTTTGATGTATGCTATTCTCACAGGGATGAGGTGGTATCTCAATGTAGTCTTTTCATTTCTCTGACAATCAGTAACCTGGTACAATTTTTCATGTGTTTGTTAGCCTTTTGAATCTCTTCTGTAGAGAATGTTCTCTTCATATCCTCTGTCCATTTTTAGATGGGGTCATTTGCTTTTTTTGTTGCTAAGTTTGTTGAGCTCTTTGTATAGTTTGTTTATTAGTCTCTTGTTTGATGTATGGCATCTGAAGAACTTCTCCCATTCTGTGAGTGGTCTCCTTGTTTGTGTGTTTCTTTGGCTGTGCAGAAGCTTTTCAATTTAATATAGTCCCATTGATTTGTTTCTGCTTTAGCCTTCTTTGCAATTGGGTTTGTTTCATCAAAGATGTCTTTGAAGTTTAGGTGGGAAAGTGTTCCACCAATGTTTTCCTCTAAGTATTTGATAGTTTCTGGTCTAACATCCAGGTCCTTTATCCATTTGGAGTTGATTTTTGTTTCTGTTTTTGATGAGATTTTGTTTCTGTTTTTGGTGAGAATTTGTTTCTGGTGGTTCAGGTTCATTCTTCTGCATGTTTCAAAGCAGTTTTCCCAGCACCATTTATTGAAGAGAGCCTCCTTCCTCCATTTAACACTTTGGGCCCCCTTATCAATGATTAGATGTCCATAGGTGTGGGGGTTTAGTTCTGGTCTGTGTGCCTATTTTTATTCCAGTACCAAGGTGTTTTGTTGATGATGGCTTTATAATTTAGTTTGAGATCTGGGTGTGTGATGTCTCTATTTCTGTTTCTTTTCATCAAGATTGTTTTGGTAATTCTAGGTGTTTTCTGGTTCCAGATAAATGATTGTAGTTTTTGCTCTATTATGTTAAAGAAGCTTGGTGGAACTTTGATGGGTATCGCGTTAAATTTGTATATGGCGCTGGGGAGAATATTCATTTTGATGATATTTCTTCTTCCAATCCATAAGCATGGGATGTCTTTCTATTTCTTGGTATCAGTCTATTTCCTTGAATAGTGACTCATAGTTTTCAGTATACAAGTCTTTTACTTCTTTGGTCATGTTTATTCCAAGGTATTTTATTGATGTTGCTGTAACAGTGAATGGGAGTGATTTCTGGATATCTTCTTCTTCAGATTTAGTGTTTGCATAAAGAAATACAGCTCAGTTTTGTACATTGATTCTGTAGCCTGACACCTTGTTATATTGCCTAATAATTTCCAGTAGTTTTCTGCTAGATTCTTTAGGTTTTTCTATGTAAACTATCATATCATCTGCAAATAGTGAGAGCTCGACTTCTTCCCTCCCAATCTGTATTCCTTTGATTTCTTTCTCTAGCCTGATTGCTTTGGCAAGAACTTCCAATACTAAGTAGAAGAGTAATGGTGATAATGGCAGCCCTGTCTAGTCCCCGATCTGAAGGAGAATGCTTTCAGCTTCTATCCATTGAGTATTATGTTCGCTGTAAGTTTGCTATATATGGACTCCACTATCTTGAAGATTTCCCATCTATTCTCATTTTTTTGTAGTGTTTTGAGCATGAATGGGTGTTAGATTTTGTCAAAGGCTTTCTCTGCATTTATTGAGATAATCATGTGATTTCGGTTTTGCTTTTATTGATGTGGTGAATGACACTGATTTATTTATGTAAGTTGAACCAGCCTTGCATTCCTGGGATAAATCCAACTTGGTCGTGATGAACAATCTTTCTGATATACTTCTGTATCCGGTTGGCCAGGACCATGTTTAATATTTTGGCATCTATGTTCATCAGAGATATTGGTCTTTAGTTTTCCGTTTTTTGTTGGGTCCTTATCTGCATTTGGTATCAGGGTGATGTTGGCTTCATAGAAGGTGGAAGGGAGTGTTCCTGTTTCTTCAATCTTATGGAAGCGCTTTAGAAGAATAGGTATTAGCTGTTTCCTGAAGGTTTTGTAGAATTTGTTTGTGAAGCCATCTGGTCCAGGACTTTTGTTGTTGGGAAGATTCTTAATAACTGTTTTGATTTCTTTGTTTGTTATTTAGGTTTTGTAGTTTTTCTTGGTTCAGTTTTGGAAGGGTATATGTTTCCAGAAATTCTTCCATCTCTTCCAGATTCTCTAGCTTGGTGGTGTATAGTTCTTTGTAGAAGTCTCGCATGATGTTCTGGATTTCTGTGGTGTCAGTTGTGATATCTCCCCTATTTCTTACAGTTCTATTTATTTGGGTATTCTCCCCCCCCCTTTTTTTAATGAGTATGGCTAGGGGGTTGTCAATCTTGTTTAATTTTTCAAAGAACCAACATTTGGCTTCACTGATCTTTTGAATGGTTCTCTTATTTTCGTTGTTGTTTATTTCTCCTCTAATTTTAGTGAATTCTGTCCTTCTGGTTTCTTTTGGGTTCCTTTGTTCCTCTTCCTCTAAGTCCTTAAGGTGTGTAGTAAGGTAGTTTATTTGAGCATTTTCTCATTCTCTAATATGTGATTGGCGATGAGTTTCCCTTCAATACTGCTTTAGCTATGTCACAAATATTTTGTTAACTTATGTCTTCATTTTCATTTGTTTCCAGGAACATTTGAATTTCTTGCTTGAGTGTCTCTCTGACCCAGTGGTTCTTAAGCAACATGTTGAGTTTCCAAATTCTGTGACTTTCAGTAATTTTATGTTTGTTGAATGTTAGCTTTACTCCACTGTGGTCTGAGAAGATAGTTGGGATGATTTCAATGCTCTTGAATTTGTTGATACTGTCTTTGTGGCCTAAATTGTGGTCTATCCTTGAGGATGTGCTGTATGGATTTGAAAAGAATGTGTATTCCAGGTTTTGGGGTGAAGGACTCTGAAAATGTCCAGGAGGTCTAGTCTGCCCATCTCTTCATTTAGTTCTTTTATTTCTTGTTGATTCTCTGCTTTGTTGATCTGTTGAAGCATGAGAATGGTATGTTAAACTCTCCCACTATTATTGTACTACTATTGATATATTTTTGTAGTTCTTTCAGTAAGTGTTTGATATATTTAGATGGTCCCTCATTGGGTGCATAGATGTTAATAATTGTTAAATCTTGGTGGATTGATCCTCTAATCATTATGTAATGGCCTTGCCTATATTTTATTACTTTATTTAATTTAAAGTCTATGGTGTCAGAGATGAGAATGGCTGTTCCTGCCTTTTTTTGTGTTCCTTTAGCCTGTATGATAGTTTTCCTTCCTTTCACTTTAAGTCTGTGTTTACCTTGTTGGCTCAGGTGGGATTCTTGCAAGCAGCATATGATTGGGTTGTGTTTTCTGGTCCATCCTCCCACTCTGTGCCTTTTAATGGGTGAATTTAAGTGACTGACATTTATTGATATTATGGATTTAATGTATTGTAGTGACATTATTCAACAATTTTTTATTTCCCCTGATATATGGCAAGTATTATAGTGATGTTCTTGTTTCTAAGAGGTCTTTTAGTACCTCTTTCAGGGCAGGCTTGGTGATAGTTGCCTCCTTTAACTGTTGTCTGTCTGAGAAGGTTTGGATCCCTACATCTAGTTTGAATGAAAGTCTGGCAGGATATATTATCCTTGGTTGAAACCCTTTTTCATTCAGGGTTCAAGGTCTCCCGGGTGTCTTTACTTCGTGTCGTCCCTTGTGCAAGCGAGAAAGAACTGGTCCATTACCTTTCTCCTGGAGATCACCCCACCAGAAAGCCGACAAAGAAGCTCTAGAAAAATCTCTTGGAAAAATTAGGTATCCTTTAAAAACACAAGGAAGGGGTCCAGGCTGTGGCCCATGCAGTGGAACACTCACATTACTTTGTGCAAGGATCTGGGATTAAGCCCCTATCCTCAACCTGCAAGGAGAAAGCTTCATGAAAAGTATATGTCTTTATCCCCCACTCTCCATCTCTCATTCCCTCTCTGTTTTTATTTATGTATTTATTTACTTATTTATTTATTTTTATATTACAGAATTACAGGTTGACAATGGTTTGAATCCACACCATTACCAGAGTTCTGAATCTTCACTCTCCCCACTGCAATCTACCACTGTCCCCCTAAGGTTGTAGACATGGGCCAACCATCTTCTCTACAACTATCTGTCCACATTTCTACATAGTTGTCCCCCTTGTTTTTGGATTCAATCCTCTCTTCCTCTCCAAGTCACTCATGACAACATAACTACCTCTTTATGTCTCTCTACTTTTCCTTCTCTCTCTCTGGGTGCTGATGGAGCTGGAGGTCAGAGCCTTCTTATATTAATCCTATCACTTCTCTCCCACTGGGAGTATGGATCAAAGTTGTTTTGGGGGAGCAGAAGGTAGGAGTTCTGTCTTCTGTAATTCCTTCCTGCTGAGCATGGGCATTGACAGGTCAATCCATACCCCAAGCCTGTTTCTGTTTTTCCCTAGTGGACCAGAGCTCTGGAGATGCAAGGGTCCAGGACACATTGGTGAGGTCATCTGCCCAGAGTAATCAGGGTGGAGTCATGGTAGCATCTGTAACTTGGTGTCTGGAAGGTAGTATAACCTAAATTAAAACAAAATGGTTGATGAACAGGAGGCAAAAAGTAGGATTAGAGCAGATGAGATCAGGGATTTTAGGGTAGAAGAAAGCTAGGAAATTCATTTTAGGCATGTTTCTGAGGGCACACAAGTATGGTAGTTTTGCTTGATTTTGGTAGCTAGCCTGAAGTTGGATAAGAAGAGTAGAGAAAAAGGGTTAGAAAGTTGGATTAGGGCAGGGAGTAGCTCTCACTCTTGAAAAAAAATCTGTGGCTAAAATAAACTATTTACCTCCATTCACCTGCTTCAGGGTATATATATATATATATATATATATATATATATATATATATATATAGCACTAGAGCCTGTATAGCCTCTAAGTCTCTATTGGTCTAACGTTATAGCTAATGGTCATAACAGGGAACACTGCAGGCTTCACTTATTTAAGGAACAGTCTTTTTCAAATGGCAGGGCAGGATACGGAGTCTGGGACTATCCCTACCATTATTGTTTTATGATGAGGCCAACATCCTGGATCCATCTCCTATTCCTTCTCAATCTCTCTCTCTATATATAAAATAATTAAGTAAATAAATAGGTAGATATATAAATAAATGGGAATAAAGGCTGCTGGAAGTGGTACCCATAACTCAGGTGGCAATAACACACACATACCAGAAACACATACACACACACACACACACACACACACCATGTACGAAAAGAAATATGACATCTCTTGGAAGTTTACTTAGGCTGTGGGCTTGTAGATCTGTGTCTATCAATTAAAGAAGAAAGATGATAGAAAGACAACTGAACAGTGGACTGGAAGATACTGTTTCTCATGGTGAAAGTGAATGAGGAAGTTTATGCAGGAAGAGTCAGGCTTGAGTCAGTTTGCTCTTATGGATGTGTCTGGCTTATCCAGTAAAAGGGTTCCAAGAGACAGAGGTTACTGGAGACCTGCTGATGACTGTTGGCAGTAAAGATCCATCCAGAACCGGAACTAGCTCTCCCAATTTGATGGACATTCAAAGCTCCTGTTCCAACCAAGAAATATACAAATACTCCATTGAAAAGCCACTTTGGGGCATCACTCTAAGAAATGAGAACATTGCATATGCTTCGCAGATTCCCTTCTGCTTCACCTCCAGCTCGGGTCTTGCTTTCTCCTCTACCAGTAGTCCCTGATGGTAAGAGAACTAAAGCTTGGTGATGGAGAGAGATGGTAGCTCTATATAATTAAGGTTTATGCTGGAACTGGAAAAACAGGAAAACATGTGATTAGAATTTAACTGGAAAAAGGCCTATAACGCCTCAAAGGACATTTTTTTTTTTGTTTTATAGTATTCCCTATTACAATTTCTTATCTTAAGTGTTTATTTACTTAATTTATTTATTAATGTATAAAATAGAAAGAAATTGAGAGGGAAAGACAGAGAAGAAACAGAAATCACTTGCAACACTTTTTCTTACCACTTGTGAAGCTTCCTCCCTGCAGGCAGAGAACAGGGATTTGAACCTGGTTCCTTGGACACTGCAATGTGTATGCCTAACCAGGTGTACCACTGCCTGCTCCTCCAGCCCCATTATGACTTCATTACCCCTAAGATCCATTCAACTCTTAGCAGTTCTGAGATATTATTCTATCACTATTTTATACTTGAGAAACAGAGAGAGTTTATTAAATTTCTGAGTTTACACAGTTTGAAGTAATAGGTAGATTAGCTTTGGAGACTATGAGCCTAGTCACTGTAGATAAGGAAATTTATGTGTTAAGGACTACAGTTTGTTTTGAAAAGGGTTGTAAATGTAGGGGGAGTGGATAAACTACTTGATTTTTGTACCTAAGCAAATTCATACTGATCTAGTCTAGTCTAGTTCCTGATTGTACTTTAAACATACCCTTATGAGATGTAGGGACCTCCTATTTGCCTATTTGACACAATAGTCCCATCAATTCTGAGATATTTTTCTCAACCTGGTATAAAGTCATCAGAAACTTTGGCAGTTGCTTAGTGCCATCTAGTGGGTAGCTCATTGTTAAAAATAAAAAAGAAAGAAAGAAAGGAAGAAAGAAAGAAAGAAAGAAAGAGACAAAAAAACTAATCTTTTGTTCAGTAAACAGGCTTTCCCATTTTATGTACTGGGTGTAATGAGGCTATCAAATTTTAAAATCATTTACTATTTAATAATTTTAAAATCATTTACTATTTCATAATTTGACATACACTTGTGATTACTGAAATAGCTTTCAATCATTTCACTCAAAATATTGACTTTTAAAAACTTTTAGTTAAAAACTGTACAACTCATATTTCTCATTAATCAGAAAAATTTAAATTATGCTATTCAGAAAAAGTGATTGAATGGTGTTATCAATTGTATAGGTGTTAATAATATCAAAAAAGCAGCTTCTTATCTGAAATTAATTTGGAGAATATATAATTTAGTACTAATAATTATTTTAGGGGAATAACCTAGCATAGTTTGGCATAGCATTTGTAAAGTGAATTAACATGATGCATAGTACTTTATCCTTTACTCATTTTAGAATCAGAATGCCAGTGTGTGTTACATCATTAACAAATAGCATTCCTTGTCAAAGGATCCTTGTGTGTGTGTGTGTGTGTGTGTGTGACTCAACACATAGTATATGTGTGTGTTTGTTGATTAGCATAACATAGTGGGTGAAGGTGCCGCAAAACGCTAACCAGAAGGAAAAGGATACTTTTTTGAAGGACATCTGTTAGTGAACATGGTTGAAAATATGGTAATGTGTGTGATTTACTTGGTGTATCACCCCCTGGCCCTCACATAGTTGACAATATGGAAAAATGTAAACAGCTAGAGTGCATGGTTATTGCAAATCTGAAGGTTTCACTTTCCTTAGTTGACAAGAGCTCAGTAGAAACAATGTGATAGGCTGTTGAGTGAGACATCACTCCCTAGGTGTTCTCAAACAGTACTTGGGTGATGATGGTAATGAGAAAAATGATGTTAATCACAACAACATCTACCCTGCAGCATCATAAAGAAACTTCCATTGAACACTTTTTACATGTTAAGAAGTATTATTGTCTGGGGCCGGGTGGTGGTGCACCTGGTTGAGCGCATATATTACAATGCTCAGGATGCAGGTTCAAGCCCCCAGTACCCACCTGCAGTGGGAAAGCTTTGCAAGCAGTGAAGCAGTGTTGCAGGTGTCTCTCTGTCTCTCTCCCTATCAGCCCCTTCCCTCTTGATTTCTGGCTGTCTCTATCCAATAAATAAATAAAGATAATAAAGAAAAATTAAAAATAAGTATTATTGTCATGACTCTTTATGAACTAATTAATTGCTCCACGAATACACAAGTTAATAGTGTTAGTTTTCCCATTTCACAGAATAGATGGGGAAAAAGTACAGTAGGTCTGATAAGATCCAGAACCCACATTCTCAATTTTGGTTTATTGATAATTGAAATATGTAAGTGAGCTTCAATTTTATTCACTCATTTAATTTTCTTTTATTCAATTGTAAATGAATTTCTGTGTTATATGTATGTTTGAAATACAGGTTCCAAAATACATTTGAAGTTCTAAAATTTTGTTTCCCTGAAAGAAAATCTTTTATATTACACAAAAGAAATATTACTACTAAGCGTTCTTTTGAATTTTTAACCTCTAGAAAGTAAATAGAATTTATAATTCACTTGTTAATAAGGATGGATAAGAAACTTGAATATAATATGTATAGGTTGACATTGTCATCATCTAGAAGTTGCCAGGACTCTTTGTGAATCCTGAAGCTCCCTCACTGTGTAAGCCTAGGTTGGAAAATTTTACCAGTGCCCAATCTCTCACCCAGGACTCTGAGTCATGGAAAAAAAAAAGATAAAAGGAAGAAGAGGTGACCACCATCCACAATGACAATGATAAGGGATAGTTCTCATGGAAGGAGAACTGTACAGACTGGTCCTACTAAAGGGTGATGTCATTTTTTTCTCCTCAACGTCATTCCCCTTAGAGCTTACCTCTTCTCGGTTCTGACAGCCTCTCAATAAATCTGTGAGCCTCTAACACTTCTAATAAATCCTATTTCTGCTTAAGTGTATCCAAGTTCTTGGTTACAGCTAAGAACCTTGATTGACATTCCACATTTAACACCAGCACAGTGACTCCTAAAGCTGCTGATGTTTGTCAACATTGAAGAGATTGTGTGCTATTCTAATAAATAATGTTAAAAGAATATAAGTATACCTGATTTGTTTTATAGAAAACTTTCATGACAAATTTTGTAGACCTGACATCTCAAACTAGAGATTTTACCATAACTATGCAGCACTTTTTCAATATATTATGTATAAATGTAATTTATTGAAAAAGTGCTGTCAGAAATCAAGAGGGATGGGGGTGATAGAGAGGGAGAGAGACACCTGCATCACTGCTTCACCACTCGCAAAGCTTTCCCCCTGCAGGTAGGGACCAGAGGCTTGAACCTGGGTCCTTGTGCGCTCAACCAGTTGCTCCACCATCTGGCCCCCATTTTTATAATTTTCTATCAACACTGTCAATCAACAATGAATGCATACAGATTACTAGTAAACCTAATGAATAGAAATATTTATTTCTGTTAAGGAAGGAGGAACATAGTTATTTCTAGAGCCTTGGGATATCCTTTCTTTTTATGTTAATCAGTATCAGGTAGATTGCATATGTAGTAGGATCAACCCAGAATGTAATATCTGTATAATATTCTTTTTTACATTTTCTTATTATTCATTTTTCCCTTTTGTTGACCTTGTTGTTTTGTTGTTGTTATTATTGTTGTTGATGTCGTCGTTGTTGGATAGGACAGAGAGAAATGGAAAGAGGAGGGGAAGACACATAGGGGGAGAGAAAGACACCTTCAGGCCTGCTTCACCTCCTGTGAAGCCATTCCCCTGCAGGTAGGGAGTGGAGGGCTGGAACCAGGATCTTTATGCAGGTCCTTGTGCTTTGTGTCATGTGCGCTTAACCCGCTGTGCTACCACCTGACTCCCCTGTATAATATCTTAATCAGAGCCCTGATTTAAACTTCACCAGGTCTTCCACTGATGTCCTTATTCTCTTTCAAGCTGGGTAAGGGATATTTGGAAACTCTCCATACAATTTTTCAGACTTATCTGTATATCTAAAATTACCTTCTTCAAACAAAAAAATCTTTTTTTTTTAATTTACAAAAAGGGAACAAAAAACAAAGTTTGCGATTGGAAAATCATTTTTGTTAATCTTTAAGAAACATTTTCAGTGAAAGTGATGACTTGGTATCAGAGGGAGATGAAAAGTTGTATGCAGGGGGTCGGGCAGTAGAGCAGAGGGTTAAGCGCACGCGGCGCAAAGCACAAGAACTAGGTGTTCGAGCCTCTGGCTCCCCACCTGCAGGGGGGTTGCTTCACAGGCGGTGAAGCAGGTCTGCAGGTGTCTGCCTTTCTCTCCCCCTGTCTCCCCCTCCTCTCTCCATTTCTTTCTGTCCTGTCCAACAACGAACGATATCAGCAATAACAATAATAACCACAACAAGGTTACAACAAGAAGGGCAACGAAAGGGGGAAAAATAGCCTCCAGGAGTAGTGGATTTGTGGTGCAGGCACAAGCCCCGGCAATAACCCTGGAGGCAAAAAAAGAGAAAAGTTGTATGCATGCATCAGCAGTGGTACTGTGAACCATTGGCCCCTAGATAAAAAAAAAAAAAAAGATAACTTCAACCTCCGTTCCCACCACAGTGCTTTGTTATAAGTCCAGCTTATAAAAACAGTGCAGGTCTTGCAGATACATATCATGTGGAGATGAGAGGCTATAACTATGTTTCAACAACTGTACTCTAAACCATTTACTGCCCCACTTCCCCAGCAAAGTGGAGGAAAATGCAAGCTGTATTTGAGCACTGATGGCTATGTTAACGCCCCTAACCTTTTAACTTAGCAAACCAATGGTCTCAGAGGAGTCAACTGGCTCCTCCTGTGTGTTGCGCTGTGGTGCATAATGTTGGAAATGGACCAAAATGAGGGGTGAGATGCTTTACAGACACTTCTCACAGGGAGATGAGAGATTGTACCTATGTAAACAATGGTTCTATAAACCATTAAACTCCAAGTAAAATGATTTTTTAAATTAAAAAAAAGATGACTTGGAATAAAATTACATAAAAGAAGATTTTACCCCATCAAATTTGATAGACTTTCAAGTTGGCCTGCCTACAAACAAGGTATATCTGTCCTTACAGCATCAGTGGAATAATGAAAAGGTATAAAATACAAATTATGTTAGTCTAAAACAAAACTTTAAGCAAATTTCTATTCTCAACCTCACTCTTCCTCTCCCACTACATTTGGCTTAAAAATTTTTTTAGCTAACTTCTTTGTTTCTAGTTCTTCCTCTTCTTGCAATAAAACACAGTTTAAAATCTCTACTATGATATTATTTTCTTTAAAAGATATCCAGGTTGCAGTTTGAATAGCTACACTTGACACCCAAGACCTTAATATGCTCTGCTTTCTTGTTCCCTATGGGTCTAATGTCCATAACTCTCAATTGAGAACTTGAATTTGGATTGTGTGTCTGAACATTTGTTTTGAGCATATCCTGTGATCAGCCAAATATTTTATTTAAACCACACACAATAACTACAAATTACCTTCAGATTTTGACTGCAGAAAAAGAGGGAAAGGTATAGGTAGGAATGTGATCAAATTTCCACCTAGATAAATATTTAAAAAAAAACGACAGGGTTGAATTTCTTTTTATCTCATCTTGTGAATATTCAGTTAAAATGATAAGACTTTTTTTCCCTTATTAGTCTATATTTTCAAAGTAGTGCCTATTATGTGGTAATATATACCAAAGTATAAATTTATAAACATTTGAGTTGACAATAGAATTATTTGCTCCAGAGAAAATCTTAATTTCAACATTAGGCAGATTGGTAGCTGGACCTTTGATTTGTGACCTGTATGAAAAGACAGAGAGAAAACTTGAGATCATGTATCTGTAAGGTTTATGTGAAAATTAAGCATTTATAACACAAAAAACCTTTCTTTTTATTATTTATTTAAGAATAGTTTATAAGATACAGGGGATATCTCCACTCCACACCCATGATTGAAGTTTTAATACAGAATACTTTTCCATTACTTTTGATTTTTATTATCATATTTATAGAAAAATAAAAGCTTTTTCCTCCAGGGTAGGCTTAAGGAAAAACAGAGGAAAGGGCATGAAAACTGTGTTTCTGAAAATAAAGACCATCACTGTATGGGAGATGAGGATAAAATAAGAACAACAGCAACAACAAAAAACTGTTCAGCAAATAGATGCTAAGGATACAGTGCTGAACAAGATATGTGTGCAGGATCTTGAGAAGGTCAGAGGACAGGGCAAGTGGAAAGTGATCAGCCACAATGTCTGCTTTGAAGATTGTGGACTTCACCAATAAGCCAGAAAGGAATCAGAGAAGAATCTCTTTCTTTTCTTTTCTTTTCTTTTCTTTTCTTTTCTTTTCTTTTCTTTTCTTTTCTTTTCTTCTCTTCTCTTCTCTTCTCTTCTCTTCTCTTCTCTTCTCTTTCCTTCCCTTCCCTTCCCTTCCCTTCCCTTCCCTTCCCTTCCCTTCCCTTCCCTTCTCCTTTCCTTTCCTTCCCTTCTCCTTTCCTTTCCTTTCCTTTCCTTTCCTTTCCTTTCCTTTCCTTTCCTTTCCTTTCCTTTCCTTTCCTTTTCTTTCCTTTCCTTTCCTTTCCTTTCTTTCCTTTTATTTTCTTTCTCTCTTTCTTCCTTCCTTCCTTCCTATCTTTCATTTTCCTTTTTTTTTTTTTTTTTTTTTGCCTCCAGGTTTGTCACTGGGGCTTGGTGCCTGCACTATGAATCCACTGCTCCTGGAGGCCATTTTTCCCTTTTGTTGCCCTTGTTGTTTATTCTTGTTGTTATTGCTGTCATTGTTGCATAGGACAGAGAGAAATGGAGAGAGGAGGGGAAGACAGAGGGGGGAAAAGATAGACACCTGCAGACGTACTTCACCGCTTGTAAAGTGCCCGCTGCAGGTGGGGAGCAGGGTGGGGTGGAGGGGTGGTTGGAACCGGGAACCTAAGGCTGGATCTTGCACTTAACCCGCTGGGCAGTAGCTGTGCTACCGCCCGGCCCCCATCAGAGAAGAATCTTATCTGTCACTTTGAAGCCTACTAAGAAGAGTCTTTTCAAAGATATCTAATGATTACAACCAATATTAGAAAAAGAAAAACATGGGTCACGTGGTGACACACCTGGTTGAGTGCACATGTCGCAATGTGCAAGAACCCTGGTTGGAGCCCCCAGTCCCCACCTGCAGGGGGAAAGCTTTGCAAGTGGTGAAGCAGTGCTGCAGGTGCCTCTCCCCCGTCTTTCCCACCCCCTTCCTTCTCAACTTCTGTCTGTCTCTATCCAATAAATAAAGATAATACGAAAAGAAAGAAAAAGAAAAATAGAGGAAATGAATGACTTGACATGACCTCTGGCTGATTCTTAAAACAAACAAACAAACAAACAAACCCAGTTAAGGGAAGAACAGGGATACAGCTATAATGAATTCCTTTCCATATCCATCATCACCAAGCTGGTAAGATCTCATCTTTGAAACATCTCACATTAAAGAAAAATAGCAGCACAGTGTTTTTTTCTTGTAATGTTGCTGTTCAACAGAGAATGTTCACTGGGAGATGAGAGATTATACCCATGTGTCAACAACTGCACTGTAAATCACTAATCGCCCAATAAAAACGATTAAAAAAATGAAAAATTGCAGATGTATATTCTTACAAAATATTGATTGCAACTTGTTGGAAATGCTTTTGTTCTCCCTTCTTTTGAAGAGATAGATAGCACAGATCCATGCTGCAGAAGAAATCCTGGTGTCCACAAGATTACTTTAGATGGTTTCAGAAGTAACACTTGTATTTTCTCACATGGTCACTGGGATGTCAGATCACTATCCATAGAGTCACAGTCCATCTTCACAGCTAAAGTGTGGAGAAGGATCACAGATTGGCCCCCACCCATGGTTAGTCAAGGATGAAATAGTATTTGCTCCTATGTGGAAAATTTCCACTTCCCTGGCTTGGCATTTGGATGCCTCAGACAAGAGCATTTATTTCACAGCAGTAGGTACTTGGCTGTTAAGGCTGTATTTCCCTCACATTAGTATGTCATTGGATAGGTCTCCAATATCACTTGCAATCACTTATGCAGAAAACTATCACCTTGGATACATTATTACTATTAAGAGATGTGTTTCCAGTATCACCCACATGTAGTCTTCCCTGCCTGCCACAGTTAAATGTGGTTACCTGGGGCTGAGGAAATAACAAATGGGTTATGCAAAAAGACTTTCATGCCTGAGGCTCTCAGGTTCCTAGTTTAATTCCCAGCACTACCATAAACTAGTGTTAAATAGTGCTCAACACCCCCTCCCACCCCCAGTCTTTGTGTCTCTTTCCCTGTGTCTCTATCATTAAAATAAATAAATAAAATATTATATTAAAATGTGGTTACCTCTTCCTTTAAATGTCCCTGCCAAGTCTTTCTGTACTTCTGTCACGTAGCACATCCTAGTTGAATTATTACTTTGAAATACAACATGGTATTTAAGATTGGCTAAAACTTTGAGCTCTGAAATCATAGATATCTGGGTTTGAGTCCCTGTTTAGATATGTACAGGCTATGTGACTTTGGGCATGTCTGCTAATCTTATTTATTCACCTTTAATATCTGGATAAAGAAAGAATGTAGTCTCTTTGAGTTATTGTGAGATTTAAATGAGAATCAAGTATCTAGCACAGAGAACTTTTTACAAAATATTTATTTTATTTATTCCCTTTTGTTGCCCTTGTAGTTATTATTATTGTTGTTACTGATGTCATTGTTGATGTTGTTGTTGTTGGACAGGACAAAGAAAACTGGAGAGAGGAGGGAAAGAAAGAGAGAGGAAGATAGACACCTGCAGACCTGCTTCACCGCCTGTGAAGCAACTCCCCTACAGGTGGGGAGCTGGGGTCTCGAACCAGGATCCTTATGCCGGTGCTTGCACTCTGCACCAAGTGCGCTTAACCCGCTGTGCTACCGCCCGACTCCCCCACAGAGAACTTTTACAATGATCATTGCCTTGCATTGTAATTACCCCTCTAACTATCTGTAAGTTTTGAAAACAAAACAAGTATTGATTCTTAAACCAGTGAGACTACATCAAATTGAAAAGCTTCTACACATAAAAAGAAACAGTAGCAAGGACCTGGGTTCCTAAGACCCACCTGCAAGGGGGGTCTCTTCACAAGCAGTGAAGCAGGTCTTGCAGGTGTCTGTCTTTCTCTCCCCCTCTGACTTCCCCTCCTCTCTCCATTTCTCTCTCTTATCAAGCAACAACGACATCAATAACAACAATAATAATACCCACAACAATGATAAAAACAACAAGGGCAACAAAAAAGGAAATAAATAAATAAATAAATAAATAAAATATTTTTAAAAAATAAAAAAAGAAAGAAACAACCCAAAGAGACTCTTCACAGAATGGGAGAAGATCTTTACATGCCAGATATCAGACAGGAGGCTAATAGCCAAAATACATAAAAAGCTCACCAAACCTAGCAACAAAAAAGCAAATGACCCAATTCAAAAGTAAGGAGAGGATATGAACAGAATATTCACTACAGAAGACATACAAAAGGCCAAGAGACATGAAAAAAATGCTCCATGTCACTGGTTGTCAGAGAAATGCAAATAAAGACAAAAATAAAATACTGCTACACCCCTATGAGAAAGTGTTCTGATCTACATAGTAGCTCAAGACAGTGTGCTATGAAATTATATACTCAAAAACAGTTTTTGAGGGTCAGAGAAAATAACTAATTGGGTAGGGCATATGCATGCACTTGAAGTGTGAGCCCTGGCTCTACATAGAAACTGCTATGGCACTGGAGAAAGCTCCAGTGCTGTGCTGTCTTTCCGTTTTCCTCTCTCTCTCATTTATTTATATTTGAATGTAAAAAGGACCCAGTGTGGTGGAAGTATGCATGTGTGATATTTCAGTTCCACAGAAAAGTTTTTCAATGGACAAAGGAAAGATGAATTCTTGAAATTAAAAATAAAACAGAGGCTCATGAAGACCTTTTGCTTTATAATATTTTCATTAACATTATTAATATTTGATTATAAACTATGTAAGCTACGGAAATAATTACTTAACACTAATTATGAGACATACCAATTTGTCAATTTCCTTTTAAGAAGATGCTAAAACTCAAGAATATAAATGGCTTGTCTAAAATCATATAGAATCCATGATTCTGTACCTGAGTACCTCAGTAGCTTTTGCTGCCCATGTTTATTGACTCTCTCTCTCTCTCTTTTTTTTTATCTTGTCACATTGAAGACCAAGTTTTTAGTGCACAGCTCCTTTCTGAGTCCTCAGCAACAGCCTTACAGGGTCAAACACAATCATTCAGATTACAGAAAGTCTAATTTGGATGGTTGCATGCTTAATCCAATCAACTGTATGATAATAAGTCATTAAAATGGCTGACAACTTGGGTCCCAGACAACTCAGACCTCTTACAACCCAGAATGTCTTGGGAGATTCATTGGTCACACACAGCAACCAGTTTGCCCCGTACAGGCAAGACCATCTGAGAAAATAGGAGAGAATAACATCTCTTCTCCACTTACGCAAACACTTTTCTTGTTTTCTTTATTTTTTTTTAAACTTTTATTAGCAAGATAACTATTTGAAAGACAGCTGTCACTTGGGCACAATTTTTCACCCTCTGTCATAGATGCTTGAACACAAAGCCCCACCAATTTATATCCCCTTCTACCACTGAGGTAGTGGTCCTCAATACATTGAATATAAACATGTAAGACACTAAACATCAGTAATAACTAAGTACATAGAAACGACAATAAAAAGACTTTCCATTGTTAGGTTTAGGAATTTTCTTCTGTAGAATGATGTATTTATTTATGTGTTTATTTCTTCATTTATTTATTTATTTTTGCCTCCAAAGTTAATTTCGGGGCCTTGATGTCAGCACTACTACTCCTGGTGGACACGTTTTCTATTTTATTGGCTAGGACAGAGAGAAATTGAGAGAGAACGGGGAGACAGAGGCGCAGGAAGATACCTGCAGACCTGCTTTGCCACTTGTGAAGCATCCCCCTGCAGGTGGGGAGCTCGGGACTCCAGTCCGGATCTTTGCACGAGTCATTGCACTTAGTACTATGTGCACTTAACCCAGTGTGCCACTGCCCAGTCCCAAACTTTTTTTTTTTTTTTATCAATTTATTAATTTTGCTATTACCAGAGATTTACAACTCTCAGCTGACCTTTTCAGGTAGAAAACAAACACAAAGAAAAAGAGGAAAAGACACTATAATACTGAAGATTTCCCTAGTACCTTCAAGTCTGGGCTCAACCCTGGGCTATACATGACAAACCACATGGCTTCCCAGGTGACCTATCTTGTCAAACCTAACATATTCTTGAGAACAGTTGCATATGTTTGATGTAAGTAATACATTATGACAAGGATAGGAGCTGACTATCCTAAAAGACCTTTTTTATTTTTTATATTTTTAAATTTTTTAATATTTATTTGTTTATTTATTCATTTATTTCCCCTTTTGTTGCCCTTGTTGTTGTGTTTTTGTTGTTGTTGTTGTAGTTATTGTTGTTATTGATGTCGTTGTTGTTGGATAGGACAGAGAGAAATGGAGAGAGGAGGGGAAGACAGAGAGGGAGAGAGATAGACACCTGCAGACCTGCTTCACCGCCTGTGAAGCGACTCCCCTGCAGGTGGGGAGCCGGGGGCTCGAACTGGGATCCTTGCGCTGGTCCTTGGGCTTTGCGCCACATGCGCTTAACCCACTGTGCCACCGCCCGACTCCCGACCTTTTTTATTTTTTAAAAGTTTTTTTCTGCTTTTTCTACATTCCCTGTCACTTTCTCTAGAGAAGTAAAGAAATATATACATTATTAGCAGCTTCAAGGAAGCAGGGCACATGTCTATTTTTGCTGACTTGTATCTGTGCAATGCTAGGAGCATAACCATCATACTATGTACTGACTAAAGACACTGTATGACATCATAGAAAGTGAAGCATGGGGTTGGGCAGTGGTGCACTTGGCTGAGCGTACATGTTACAATGCACAAGGACCCAGGTTCAAGCCCCCATTCCCCACCTACAGGGAGAAAGTTTTACGAGTGGTAAATTAGTGCTGTAAGTGTCCCTCTATAGCACCCACTTCTCTCTTAATTTCCAACTGTCTCTATCCAATAAATAAATAAAGACAAAATTAAAAAGAAAGGAAGAAAGGGAAGAAGGAAGGAAGGGAAGCATGACATTGTGAAGAAAGGTTTGCCCATTTCCTTACTGGAGTTGGAGGAAAATGAATACCTTTAACAGGGAAACCAAACCCTCTGTTTCTGTGGGCCAAACACTGTTTTCTCAAAGAGGAATGAATGGTGAGTTAATATCTGGATAAACAAAAATGCATTTAAAAGCAATGAAGTAACTAGATCTGTCTTACAAAAGAAATTATCCCAAACATAGTTCATTTAGAAAAAAAAAATCAGCAACCAGGTGACAAAAGTGTATCATGGTATATTTTTATTTTTATGTTTGCTTATATATGTTTATATGTTCACATAAACACCAAGAAAATAAATAGCAAACTGTTTGGCAGTGATATTCTCTGGAAGATTATAGGATAATAAGGGACTTGAATTTTCACAATGAACACGTGCTGCTTTCATGATCTGCAAAAGCAACAGGAATCCTACCTCATAGCCACTGCTATGGCAATATAATTGATTCTGGAATTAATTTTAATAAGCCAAAGGAAAAGTGCCTTCTTTTGTATGTGCCTCTTTGTCTTTTACAAATCGATACCAATATAGTTTCATTATGTACTAATGGAGATATATTTTATGTAAAATCTACTAGACAGATTATGTTTTTGTCTCTGGTCTTAGCCTAAGATACGATTTTTCTTCATGTAGGAAAGAAAAAGAGAACAAAGGAAGGAATAAACAAATCACTTTTGTGCCAAACATCTAGGCCTACAGGGACTCAAGACCCAGGAATCACCCCATGTATTCCAAATTCATTCTGCTATTGAATCCAAATTCAAGCAATTGCTGCATAGTCCAGCTTTTGCTATCACTGCTCTCCACAAATGTAGCTGAGCTGAGATATCCGTGGTGCAATCTAATATGACTAGATCTGTAGTGATGTTCAGAAAATATAAGCATAAATAATAACTGAAAATGCCAGAAAAATGAAGTGGGCTTACAGACCACCAACACTATCCTGAAGCAAGGATCATCACAGCCACCACCTTTTATATTCATGTGGTCAGCTGCTTCCATGGTAGAATTTCATAGATGTGAAGGCTTCCTACTGATCCTGAGTCCTACTAATAAGCCTTAGGTTCTCGGTTTCAGGTGTGATTCTAAGAAACTGTCTCAGACAGGTGTTTCTAACCTTTACTCATGTCCCTAATAGTACCTATGAACTGAACTATAAGAAATAATGCAAAAAAATAAAGGGCTAAAATAGAATCAACAGATTATTCTACTTGGTCCCTGTCTGTGATTATTCTACTTGGTCCCTGCTTCTCCACCTTGCATGCTGGATTTCACAGGCCTGGCACATTACCATTTCAGCTGTCAGAAATACAGTAAACACCAGCGAAGTATGTGTGGAAGACTAGACTGTGAGCACAACAGACCCTCCAGGTTTCCAATTAATTGTCCAGTGCTACTGGGTAATACTATCGCATGGCTGTAGGTCCAAGACAAACATATAACTCTGGAAAGTGCTGTTTAGCTACGACTCTTTATAACATAGAACATCATATTTGAAGAGGCAGATCAAAAGAAAAGAAACCAACCAGTAGATGTCTCTGTGGTGCTACAGTTCAGTAATGTTCTTGTGTGGTTAGTTACAAATATTTATGGATTAAGAAATGCAGTGACACAAAGAAGTGCATCATTTATTTTGGATAGATAATGCAAGAGCCATAAGTGCCTAGGACTATATTCAAAACTCTTGAATACGTCTTCTACACTGTTTGAAAAGAAGTCAGGTCACTCTGCACTTCTAATTGTCTCATTTTTACAACTATATTTAAATTTTTAAATCAAAATAGTATTGCATTATAACATTGTATCAGTTTCTGTCTTTATGTGTAACTGTTTCATGAGGTTCACCACTGAACATTCAGTTGTCCTCTTCACCGTACAATTGCTCTCTTGTCCCATCCTCCCACAATTAAGTCATGCTTTATTTACAGAAGTGAGTGGTTATAAAAGACTTCTTTCTAGTCCTATTTCCAACTCAGATATTATCTCCCCAGACAATACCTTTGGTCCCCCTGCATGTTAATTGCCAGGCTCAGGCAAAAATTAGTGAAGACATTGGCCCCTTGGAATATATCTAAAACAGACCTAATAACTTTTTTTTCCAAAATGGAGACCCCAAATCTCATCTGCAATATTCTTGCCTTTAGGTTCTTGATTATTAAACAATTTGATCTGCTTTAAATCTTAATGCTTTTCAGATACCAACTTGCAGATGTTACCATGCTGCCAACCTGACTCCCTCAGGCAGACCTCACTAATGTACCCTGGAACCCAGAGCCCTACCCCATCAGGGAAAGAGAGAGACAGGCTGGGAGTATGGTTCACCCTGCCAACGCCCATGTCCAGTGGAGAAGCAACTGCAGAAGCCAGACCTTCCACCTTCTGCACCCCATAAAGACCCTGGCTTCATGCTCTCAGGAGGATAAAGAATAGAAAAGCTTTCAAGGGAGGGGATGGGATTCAAAAATATGGTAATGGAAATTGTGTGGAATTTTACCCCTCTTATCCTATGGTCTTATTGATATTTTTTATTTTATAAATAAATTTTTAAAAAAACTGAATGATTTTTTTGAACAGGGATCGCATTAGTAATTTTAAAAGTGTATATCCAGGTAAAATATGTTTTATATGTATCTTGCTATTCAACTGATCTAGTGCCTGAAGCATAGAGGAAGTGACAATCTGGAGAAAAGTTCACTGACTGTAAGGTGATGACTTGGAGAGGTTCCATGGCCATTCAGAGATCATGCTTCCATCTGTTTCATTTGTCAAACCTTCTCCTGTTGGTCCTGGCCTTAGAGTAAGGGAGCATTTCTGCAGTGCCTGGGACTTGCCTCTGAGAAATTCATATCCCATTCAGGAGTTCCACTGCCAAGGCTCCTCAGTACTACAAGATTACGTATTTAGAGATCTAGCCCTATAATAGTCATTCTGAGTCCACTTTATAAACATAATATTTAAAAAGCAGCTCTCTTATCATAACAGTAAAAGAATGCATAACTCAATTTAAATAATGGGTACACTTCCACACAACACAGAAACTTTTTTTTTTTTTTTCTTCTTATACATTTCCTCAATATCCAGGAGGAGCTAAAGGATTCTTAAGGTAATCCTCTCTTGAGGCCAGAAATACTTTTCTTCATTACCTCATTATCAAGTGGTACAATAACCCCTTATCATGCCTTTCTATAAGTGTGAGTTTTTAGTTGATAGCTTATTGGGATAATTGTGGACTCACACATGATTTTAAGGAAAAAAAAATACAGGGAGATCCCAGATATGCTTTTCCCAACTTTCCTCAAGAAAGCATTTCATAAAACTATGCTACATCACAGGAATGATATTACTACAATTCACCAGTTTTACTGAGATTTTCCCGGTATTAGTTTTGCTCATTTTTTCTCTCTTTACCCTGTTAGGTACAATTTTGTGGCTTAAGTTTGCACATCTACCAACAAGTCTCGGTACTGAACAAGTTTCAGAACTATAGGATCCCTCCCATTGCCTCTGTATGACTATGCTCACCTTCTGTAGACCCCATCGCTACACTTCTACCCACCATACAAACGGCCATACCCTGGCAACATCTGTCTTGATTTTTTGTTTCTTTTCAGTTCTCAAATGTTATCCAAATGAAATTGTCCAGTATGTGGAATTTGAGGGTTGAAAATCAACGTGATTCCCTGGTAATTGTTAAGTATGCCAATAGTGTGATTCTCTTTGATGCTGAGTAGCTTCCCAGATATGAATGTGCCACAGATTGTCTAACTAGTTGCCTGTCGAGGGACATTTGATCAGATTCCCTTTTTAAGTTTTTTCCTTTTCTTTATTTTATATGATATAGAGAGCTTCAGAAAAGACAGAGAAGGATAGAGCACCATGAACATCACTCTGGTACCTGCATCTTTCTAAATGCCAGTAGAGTGTTTATTTTAAAACACTATGCCAAGAAAAAAAAAAAAAAAGCAAAGCAAAGAAAAAAGAAACTCATAAAAAAAGAAATTAAATAAACACCTTTTAAAAAAAAACAGTTACAGAGGTTTTATTTCACAACCATTTGGGGGTCAGTATAAGTTACAATACTTTCCACCAAAACTCTGTGCCCCACTTGCCCCTAACCGACCAGCCATCACAGTTCTCATGAAGTCCAAAAGACAGCTTGGTTAGCAGTTTTGCCAACTTGTCTGTGGTTGGGCATTTGGGTTCCTTCCATTGTGAGGCTATTACAAAGAGTGATTCTATGAGTATAGGTATACAGAGGTCAATTTGGACAGATCCCTGGGTGAGGGAGTGCTTGATCATAGGACACATCAACTTCTAATGTCTTGAGGTATATCTTGGCTCATTTGTTTTAGTCATCTATATTCCACATATGAGTGAAACCACATAAAACTCTAGTAAATCACTACTTAAAAAGGGAAGAAATAGATAAGGAACAAGTATCTTTTAAAAAAGCAAGAAGTGACAGAGTGCACCACCACCTGGACCCCTTATGATGTAAATTTTATGGTATGTGAAATATATTTCAACTTCTTTTAAAAAATCACTGGATAATGGTTACCAGACTTAGCACCCTCGTTGACAATCAACTGATCATAAATGCATAAGTTTTGTTTTCTTTATTATTATTCTAGTTCTACCTTTTTCTCATGTTTACTTTACTATTACACTGTAAGGGACCCAGGTGGTAGTGCACCAGGTAGAAAGCTTATGTAATAATGCTCAAGGACTGAAGTTCAAGCCCCCCAGTCTCTACCTATGGAGCCCGGGGCAAGTTTCAAGAGTGATAAAGCAGTATTGGAAGTCTCTCTCTCTCTCGCTGCCCCTTTGCCTTTCAATTTCTTTGTCTTTATCTACAATAAATAAATTTAAAAAATATTTTTAATTGATAATTCAGTGGGTTTTTTTTTGAAAGGGGGTGTTTTCAAGACCTTTATCACCCCCAAAGAAGCTGTGTTACATTACCAGTGAACTTGTCTCCAGAATGAAAATTTATCAAAAGCAAATCATATAATATGAGGTATTTTGCTTCTGGATATGTGAAAATTGCTGCAGTGAGAAGTCTGAAAGTAAAATGAAAACATTACATGATACCAACCCCCTGCATCATACCAATTATCCTTGGAAAGGGCAAATCAATATACCAAGCCATAATGTATACGTAATAGCCATCTTTATTTCTTTCTGTCTGTAGTAGTTATTAATTTTCCAACAAGATTAATCAGTTGATTAAATAAGAATTGGCAAAATTTTCTAGGATCAACATAAAAAAGTTTGAAATATGATGAAAGATGTTAAAATTATTTAAAATTTTCAGATTTCTTTATTTTTTGAATTCTTATTAGAGATTTAGTAATAGTATATGATTGTGCAATTACAGGGTTATATTTTCATACTATATGCACCAAGAAGGTTCAGAGATCTATACCCTGCTCCAAATGATAAGCAACATAGTTCTCACAAAGTCTTAGAGACACTTGGGCTATTTTTTTCAAGTTCATGTAATTAAATTTTCTATGCCACATATGAATGGAAACATCTGCTAGTTGTTTTTTATCTCCTTACTACACCAAGCATAATCACCTCAACTTCCATCAATTTTTTTTAATTGCCAAGTTTATCACTGGGACTTGGTGACTGCACAATGAATCTAGTGCTCCTGGTAGTCATTCATCCCTTAGATAAGACAGAAATAAATTGACAATTGGAGTTGAACTAGGGAGGGAGAGAAAGAGAGACACCTCAAGACCTCCTTCATCACTCATGAAGCCTCTGCCCCGCAGGTGGTGAATAAGTGCTCAAACCTGATTCCTAGTTCATGATAACATACACTCAACCAGGTATTCCACTGTCAGCCTCCCCCAATTTTTCTTTTTTTTTTTCTAATGTTATTAGTTATTTAATATTAATTTACAAAATTATAAGATATCAGGGGTTTAATTCCATATCAGTCCCTCCACTGGAAGCTATAGTAGTTTTCCCAAGGTTGCAGATATGGGTTGATTATTATTTCTATAAATATCTGTCTTTATGTCTATATTTATATATATATTTACCCTTTTTCCCTTTCCCACTATGTTCTTACACTCTCTTCCCTTCTAAGCAATACCCACACTTACTACTACTACTGAGTGTCCTTCCTCTTTTCCTCTTCTATCTCAATGTCCTGATGTAGTTGAAGTTTAGAGGTCATCTTCCCCATCATTTCTCCCTATTTAGGAGTATGAAAAAAACTCTTTTTTGGGTGCAGATGGTGGGAGTGCTAACATTTGTAATTGCTTCTCCACTGGGCCCATGGCAGGTCTATCCATACCCCTAGCCTGTTTCTGTTTTTCCCTAGTAGGGTAAGGCTATAGAGAGGTGAGGCTCTAGGATATATTCTGCCCAGGGAAGTCAGGATGGAATCATATTAGCATCTGCAACTTGGTTGCTGAAAGACAATAAGATAGAAAACACGGCAAAATGACTATTGAACAGGAACCAAAAAGTAGCGACAGAGCAAATGAGAATAATGACCCTAGGGTGGAAAGAAGCTAGGAAGTCTATTTTAGGTATTTTCCTAGAGGCCAATGACTTTCATAGTTTTTCTTTGAATTTGGTAGCTTGGAAGTATTAAGTTTGAAGGTAGACAAAAATAATGTTTGGGGAGATGATGTCAAAATTGAGAATAGGGCTAGAAAGTTGTATTAGAATAGCTCCCAAACTTGAAGAAAATAAATTAACTATTTACCCCAGCAATCTATCTCAGAGCCCATATATACTCATACTTAGCATAGGAGTCTGCAACCTCTAATCCCTATTCATCTGAGCTCACAGTTCATTGTCACAGCTGGGAACATTCTAGGCTGCACTCATTTCAGGACCAGTCTTCCTCAAGTGGCAAGACAGGATGACTCAGCCTCTTTTCAGAGAGTGAGGCGATCCCTACCATTGTCACTTAGTAGGTAGAGCAAGTTCCCAGAGTGGTCCACAAGTGGACATATACTGATACTCCTGATGGAAGTGACCAGTGATTGTTGAGAGGAGGATCTATTAGAGGTCTAGGCCAATCACATCTGTGTAGGAATCCAAGAATTCCTTAACGAGGGCCCCAGATAATGGGTAGTTTGGTATTGACTAAAAAGGCCATCATGAAGTGAGCCAGTCTTACCCTTATCTAGCTTTTTTAGTCCTTTTTATCTTTTCATTTTTAAATTTCTTTATTGTGGGGTTACTGGTTTACAGTTGACAGCAAAACACAATAGTTTGTATGCATAATATTTCCCCGTTTTCCATATAACAATTCAGTACCCACTAGGTTCTCCTCTGCTATCATATTCCAGGACTTGAACTCTCCCCTCTACCCCAATATCTTTTACTTTGGTGTATTATAGCAACTACAGCCCAAGTTCTGCTTAGTGTTTTCCCTTCTGATCTTGTTTTTCAATTTCTATGAGTGAGATCATCCCATACTCATTCTTTTGTTTCTGACTTTTATCACTTAACAAATTTCTTAAAGCTCCATCCAATATGGGATGAAGAAGGTGAATTCACCATTTTTATAGTGGAGCCATATACAGAAAACCTACAGACAACATCATTCTCAATGAACAGAAGCTGAAAGCATTCCCCCTCAGTTCAGTGACTAGACAGGGCTGTCCATTATCACCTTTACTCTTCAACACAGCATTAGAAGTTCTTGCTATAGCAGTCAGGCAAGAGAAAGGAATCAAAGGAATACAGATTGAAAGGGAAGAAGTCAAACTCTCACCATTGGCAGACTATGTAATACTATACATAGAGAAACATAAAGAATCCAGCAGTAGGCTACTGGAAATCATTAGGCAATATAACAAGGTGTCAGGCTAAAAAATCAACGTACAAAACTGAGTGGCATTTCTTTATACAAACACTAAGTTCAAAGAAGAGGATATCCAGAAATCACTTCCATTTATTGTCACAGCAAAGTCAATAAAATATCTAGGAATAAACCTGACCAGGAATGAAAGACTTACATATGAAAACTGTGAGTCACTATTCAAAGAAATAGAAAATTACACAAAGAAATGGGAAGATATCCCACTCTCATGGATTGGAGAATAAATATCATCAAAATTTATACTCTACCCAGAGCCATATACAAATTAAATGTGATACCCATCAAAGTCACACAAAGTTTCTTTAAGAGAATAGAACAAAAAATACAATTATTTATCTGGAACCAGAAAACACCTAGAATCGCAAAAAGTATCTTGAGGAAAAGAAACAGAAATGGAGGTATCACATTCTCAGATCTCAAACTATACTATAAGGCCAGCATAATCAAAACAGTTGGAGACTGGAACAAAAGTAGGTATAGTACACAGACCAGTGGAACAGAATTGAAAGCCCAGAACTAAACCCCTACACCTATGGACATCTAATTTTTAATAAAGGGGCCCAAATTATTAAATGGAGGGTCTCTTCAATAAATGGTGTTGGGGAAACTGGGTTGAAACATGCAGAAGACCTAAAAAGACACCTTAAAGTACCTAATGAAAAAGTTTCTACTTAGATCTAGATACCCTCCTCACCTACCTCCTATTTCATGACCCCAATCACTCCAAAGCTAACCTTGTCAGACAAAGTAAGGACTACAAAAGCTGAATAAGGGCAAGAGACTGGCATACTTTAATCACTACTCTTTAGTCACTATCATGGCACCCCATCTACCTGGGGCCATAGTCAGGGATCCCTGGAATTCCCACACAGACATAACGAGCCTAGACCTGTAACAGATCCTTCTCACCACTGTCACTGGACTTCTCCATCAGGAGCAATATAATGGACCCCTTTGTGGGCCTCTATAGGACCTTGCCCTCAATGTGGATCAACAATGGTAGGGAATATTCCATTTTCTGAAGGGAGGTTGGACAACATACTCTACATACCACCTCAGGAAGATGGGTCCTGAAATTAGTGCAGCCTGGTATGTTTCTAGCCCTGACCACAAAATGAGAGCTGAGACCTAAAGCAATACAGAGGTTATATAGGCTCCTGTGTTAAATATGGGCCCCAGATCACATCGATGGGATTTACAGTTAACCGTATTTATATATTTTTCCCATATTTGGTAGCTACTTTCTTCCCTGATCCAACTTTCAAGTCATTTTTCCACCTATGACACCATCTCCCCAGACAATAACCTGGACCCACCAGCATATTAGCTGTCAGGATCAGGCAAAAAACTAGTAAAGTCATGGAGCCCTTGGAATATACCTAAAATAGACCTACTAGATTTTTCCAAAATGGAGAACCCCAAATCTTCATCTGCAATATTCTTGCCTTTAAGTTCATGATTAGTCGACAATTTATTCTGCTTTATAGCTTAGCTCTTTCAGCCACCAGGTTCCAGATGCTATCATGATGTCAACCTGCCTTCCCTGGGCAGATGACCCCACCAATGTGTCCTGGAGCTCCACCTCCCCAGATCCTTGCCCCACTGGGGAAAGAGAGAGACAGGCTGAGAGTATGGATTGACCCCTCAATGCTTATGTTCAGTGGGGAAGTTATTACAGAAGCCAGACCTCCTACCTTCTGCACCCCATAATCATCCTGGGTCCATACTCCCAGAGGGATAATGAATAGGGAAGTTATGGGGGGATGGAGGGGATTATATATGGAGTTCTAGGGGTGGGAATTAGATGGAAATATACCCCTTTTATCCTAATTAAAAAAAAAAGGAGTGTCATCTACTGTGATAAAGGCCAAGTTTGAACTCGGGTCAAATGCATATCAAAGCAAGCACGATTACCAACTAGTTATCTTTCTTGCACAAGATATCTTTTCAATAATAAAGATTTAGTTTACATATTCAGAGACAATATATACATTTTAAAATAAATAATGTTATTTTTAAGGATATTTCTTTATTATGTGAGAGAAAAACCAGGAACCTACTCTGACATACAAGGTATCAAGAATCAAGCATGTGACTTCAAGTCCTGTGCTCTACTGCTGCACATTGGAGATATCCTTGGCCATAAAAATAATATTAATTTAAATTTTTAATATCTTCATTTATTTGAGAGAGAGACAGCCAGAAATTGAGAGGAGGAGGGGAGAGAAAGAGGGAGAGAGAGACCTGCAACCCTGCTTCACCACTTGCAAAGCTTTCCCCCTGCAGGTGGGAACAGGAGGCTCAAACCTGGGTCTTCGTGCGCTGTAACTTGTGCACTCAACCAGGTGTGCCATCATCTGGCCCCAAAATAATATTACTTTTTACTAATAACATTTTAATCTGAAAGTTAGAAAAATTCCAGAGTGTCAAAAAATCTACTGGTCTGTAATCCATACGCGATTCTTACAGGTAACCTTTCAGTATTTGCAAGCAATCTAGAAAGTTAAACAATTAAAAGCTGGTAGCACACCGTAAAAAGATGTAACTGAGGAATTTGAATGGCTGAAAGTGATATTCATGAGGATATTTAACAAGAAAAATGTAAAATCATAAACATCATAAAATAATGTCTTCCAAAAAAAAAAATGTCTTCCTGGAGAAGAAATGGCTAAGAAATAGTGAAAATTTCAGGTCTTACATACCACAAATAGTTTATCAGAGCCCAAGATTAGAGTCAGAGCAGCAGTTGAGAATGCTGAAGGAATTAGATACAAATATGGCTGAATAAAAACAGGTAAAAACAAATCATCCTTCTGAGAGAAAGCACATGCACAGTAAAACTGTCTCCCAGGACAGGTTGCATAGCAACCAAATAGGGATATAGTAGCAAGAAAAAAAAAAAATCAAAGCCAGGAAAGAAGCAGGTCAATGACAGTAAAGCAGCAGGGGAATTTCCACAGCAACAGAGCAGCAATGGCATTTCTGAGGGAAATAACTCAACAGGAAGATCCCAATGGGCTTTCAAGGTGAAAACAGTCACTGACATTCATCAAAAGAGTTCTAGCTTCTGAAACTTTTCTCTCCATACTTCCAAACAAGTTGTATAGTTTTGAAGAAAGGTGGGTCATGGGATTATTTGGCTAAAGAGATTCTTTTTTTATTTTTTTTATTTTTTTTTATTTTTAAATTTTTTATTTAAGAAAGGATTAGTGAACAAAAGCATAAGGTAGGAGGGGTACAACTCCACACAATTCCCACCACCCAATCCCCATAACCCACCCTCTCCCATGATAGCCTTCCCATTCTCTAGCCCTCTGGGAGCATGGACCCAGGGTCGTTGAGGGTTGCAGAAGGTAGAGGGTCTGGCTTCTGTAATTGCTTCCCCGCTGAACATGGGCGTTGACTGGTCGGTCCATACTCCCAGTCTGCCTCTCTCTTTCCCTAGTAAGGTGTGTCTCTGGGGAAGCTGAGCTCCAGGACACATTGGTGGGGTCTTCAATCCAGGGAAGCCTAGCCAGCATCCTGGTGGCATCTGGAACCTGGTGATTGAAAAGAGAGTTAACATACAAAGCCAAACAATTTATTGAGCAATCATGGATCCCAAGTTTGGAATAGTGGAGAGGAAGTGTTAGGGAGGTACTCACTGCAAACTCTAGTGTAATCCTGCTTTCAGGTATATATTTTGTAGTAGTTTATGGATACGTGTGCACATACGCTCTCTCTCACAGAAACTGGTGTATGTCTAGGTTATGGGACTTTGTTAGAAAGTGAACTACCTGAGATGAAATTAGAGTGTACTATAAAAGGAAAGGTCTCACCCGAGTAATGAAGCTGAAGGGTTGTCATTCCACACGTGAAGTCTCTGGATACACTCTGAGGTGAAGCATGTTGAGATGGCAATCGTTGCTTTGGTTAGGTTGTGATCGGCGGATGCAATATTATTTGGTATGGATTGGGAGATGCATACGGGAAAGTGAGCCCTATCCAAGGGTGCCAGGACTGGGGGAAGTAGGGGCTCTATAGTGAAGATGTGAGGTTCCTGCTGTCTTAGGGTTCAAAAAGACAATCAATAGTTAATATTATCATCACATTATTTGTTAATTGGGTTAACTTTGAAAAGTCCCTTTGTTATGGTTTGCTGTACAGTACCCAGTATCTTGTATATAGCTGTGCTATTGGAAGCTTCTAATCTACTTGGTCTAGGCTTTTGAGAGAGTCCGCATATCAAATACATAGCCTATCTATTAAAAAGATTCAGTTTGTCTTTTGAGAACCTTTGAGACATACAATTGATTTCCCCCTCTCATATTAATTAACTACTGATTTATATGTCTACATTTTGCTAGGAGTGTACATAAACACCATTCCCATCACCAAAGGACCGTGACCCATCCCTCCCGCCCATTCCCACCCCCCACTGGCCCAGGAAGCTACATGTCTACGCCTCACCACTGGGTTTTTACTTTGGTGCCCTACTTACAATTTGATCAGGTCCTGCTTTTAGTTTCCCTTTCAGATCTTCTAAGTCAGCTTCTGTTGATGAGTGGGATCATCCCATACTCATCTTTAACTTTCTGACTTAGTTCACTTAACATAATTCCTTCTAGCTCTGTCCAAGATGGGTCAGAGAAGGTGGGTTCATTGTTCTTGATAGCTGCATAGTATTCCATTGTGTATATATACCACAGCTTTCTCAGCCATTCATCTGTTGTTGGGCACCTGGGTTGCTTCCAGGTTTTAGCTATTATGAATTGTGCTGCTATGAACATAGGAGTACACACCTCTTTTTGGTTGGGTGTTATGGAGTCCTTGGGGTATAACCCCAGGAGAGGAATTATTGGGTCATATGGAAGGTCCATGTCTAGCCTTCTGAGAGTTTTCCAGACTGCTCTCCACAGAGGCTGGACCAATTTACATTCCCACCAGCAATGTAAAAGGGTTCCTCTGTCCCCACATCCTCTCCAGCATTTGTTGCTGCTGTCCTTTTTGATGTATGCCATTCTTACAGGAGTGAGGTGGTATCTTAGTGTTGTCTTAATTTGCATTTCTCTGACAATCAGTGACCTAGAGCAGTTTTTCATATGTTTGTTAGCCTTTTGGATCTCCTCTGAGGTGAATGTTTTGTTCATTTCCTCTGCCCATTTTTGGATGGGGTCATTTGCTTTTTTGCGGCTAAGTTTGCTGAGCTCTTTATATATTTTGGTGATTAGTTTCTTGTCTGATGTCTGGCATGTGAAGATCTTCTCCCATTCTGTGAGGGGTCTCTCTGTTTGTTTAATAGTTTCTTTGGATGTGCAGAAGCTTTTCAATTTGATGTAGTCCCATTGGTTTGTTTCTGCTTTGGTCTTCCTTGCAATTGGGTTTGATTCATCAAAGATGTCCTTGAGGTGTAGATGGGAAAGTGTTTTACCAATGTTTTCCTCTAAGTATTTGTTTCTGGTCTGACATCTAGGTCTTTGATCCATTTGGAGTTGATTTTTGTTTCTGGTGAGATAAAGTGGTTCAATTTCATTCTTCTGCATGTTTCAACCCAGTTTTCCCAGCACCATTTATTGAAGAGAGCCTCCTTCTTCCATTTAATCCTTTGGGCCCCCTTATCAAAGATTAGATGCCCATAGGTGTTGGGATTTACTTCTGGGCTTTCAATTCTGTTCCACTGGTCTGTGTGCCTATTTTTGTTCCAGTACCATGCTGTTTTGATGATGATGGCTTTATAATATAGTTTAAGGTCTGGGCGTGTGATGCCTCCATTTCTGTTTCTTTTCCTTAGGATGGTTTTGGCCATTCTAGGTGTTTTCAGGTTCCAGATAAATGATTGTAGTGTTTTTTCTATTCTCTTAAAGAAGCTTGGTGGAACTTTGATGGGTATTGCATTAAATTTGTATATGGCTCTGGGGAGAATGTTCATTTTGATGATATTTATTCTTCCAATCCATGAGCATGGGATATCTTTCCATTTCTTGGTATCAGTTTCTATTTCCTTGAGTAGTGACTCATAGTTTTCAGCATACAAGTCTTTCACTTCTTTGGTCAACTTTATTCCTAGGTATTTGATTGACTTTGCTGAAACAGTAAATGGGAGTGATTTCTGGATGTCTTCTTCAGATTTAGTGTTTGCATAAAGAAATGCCACTGATTTTTGTACATTGATTTTGTAGCCTGGTACCTTGCTATATTGCCTAATAACTTCCAGTAATTTTCTACTGGATTCTTTAGGTCTTTCTATGTATACTATCATATCATCTGCAAATAGTGAGAGCTTGACTTCTTCCCTTCCAATCTGTATCCCTTTGATTTCTTTCTCTTGCCTGATTGGTATGGCAAGAACTTCCAATACTATGTTGAAGAGTAACGGTGACAGTGGGCAGTCCTGTCTAGTCCCTGATCTGAGGGGGAATGCTTTCAGCTTCTCTCCATTGAGTATGATGTTGGCTGTAGGTTTGCTATATATAGACTCCACTATCTTGAGGAATTTCCCATCTATTCCCATTTTTTATAGAGTTTTGAGCATGAATGGGTGTTGGATTTTGTCAAAGGCTTTCTCTGCATCTATTGAGATAATCATGTGGTTTTTGGCTTTGCTTTTATTGATGTGATGAATGACATTGATTGATTTACGGATGTTGAACCAGCCTTGCATTCCTGGGATGAATCCCACTTGGTCATGATGAACAATCTTTTTGATGTGTTGCTGTATCCGGTTGGCCAAGATCTTGTTTAATATTTTGGCATCTATGTTCATCAGAGATATTGGTCTGTAGTTTTCCTTTTTTGTTCTGTCCCTATCAGCATTTGGTATCAGGGTGATGTTGGTTTCATAAAAGGTGGAAGGGAGTATTCCTGTTTCTTCAATCTTATGGAATAGCTTAAGAAGTATGGGTATTAACTGTTTCCTGAAAGTTTTGTAGAATTCGTTTGTGAAGCCATCTGGTCCAGGACTTTTGTTGTTGGGGAGATTCTTAATAACGGTTTCAATTTCTTTGTCTGTGATTGGTGCATTTAGATTTTGTAGTTCTTCTTGGTTCAGTTTTGGAAGTGCATAGGTTTCTAGGAATTGTTCCATTTCTTCCAGATTCTCTAGCTTGGTGGCATATAGTTCTTTATAGAAGTTTCGCAGAATTCTCTGGATTTCTGTGGTGTCAGTTGTGATACCTCCTGTATCGTTTACAATTCTATTAATTTGAGTCTTCTCTCTTTTTTTGTTTGGTGAGTCTGGCTAGGGGTTTGTCAATTTTGTTTAATCTTTCAAAGAACCAACATTTGGCTTCATTGATCTTTTGTATGGTTCTTTTATTTTCGATGTTGTTTATTTCTGCTCTAACTTTAGTGATTTCTGTCCTTCTGGTTGCTTTAGGGTTCCTTTGTTCCTCTTCCTCTAAGTCCTTGAGGTGTGTAGTAAGTTCGTTCATTTGGGCTTCTTCTTGGTGTTTAATATGTGATTGTATAGCTATAAGTTTCCCTCTCAGTACTGCTTTAGCTGTGTCCCAAATATTTTGATAGGTTGTGTCTTCATTTTCATTAGTTTCCAGGAACATTTGAATTTCCTGTTTGAGTGAGTGTCTGACCCAGTGGTTCATAAGGAGCATGTTGTTTAGTTTCCAAATTCTATGTCTTTTAATAATTTTCCGTTTGTTGTTAAAAGTTAGTTTTACTCCACTGTGGTCTGAGAAGATACTTGGGATGATTTCAATGCTCTTGAATTTATTGATGCTGTCTTTGTGGCCTAGCATGTGGTCTATCCTTGAGTATGTGTTGTGTGGATTTGAAAAGAAGGTGTATTCCAGTTTTTTGGGGTGGAGGAGTCTGAAAATGTCCAAGAGGTCTAGTCTGTCAATCTCTTCATTCAATTCTCTTGTATCTTTATTGGTTCTCTGCTTTGTTGATCTGTCTAAGTGTGAGAGTGGGGTATTGAAGTCTCCCACTATTATTGTATTACTATTGATGTATTTTTGAAATTCTTTCAATAGGTGTTTAATGTATTTAGATGGTCCCTCGTTGGGTGCATAGATGTTAATAATTGTTAAGTCTTCTTGGCTGATTGATCCTCTAATCATTATGTAATGTCCTTGCCTATCTTTTATTACTTTATTTAATTTAAAATCTATCGTGTCTGAGATGAGAATGGCTGTTCCTGCCCTTTTTTGTGAACCGTTAGCCTGTATGATAGTTTTCCATCCTTTCACTTTAAGTCTGTGTTTATCTTGTTGTGACAGATGTGATTCTTGCAAGCAGCATATGGTTGGGTTATGTTTTCTGATCCATCCCCCCACCCTGTGCCTTTTGATGGGTGAGTTTAAGCCATTGACATTTATTGATATTATGGATTTAATGTATTGTAGTGCCATTGTTCTAAAAAACAATTTGTTTACTCTGATATATTACAAGTATTATAGTGATGTTCTTGTTTATAAGAGGTCTTTTAGTACCTTTTTCAGGGCCGGCTTGGTGATAGTTGCCTCCTTTAACTGTTGTTTGTCTAAGAAGGTTTTGATCCCTCCATCTAGCTTGAATGAAAGTCTAGCAGGATATATAATCCTTGGTTGAAACCCTTTTTCATTCAGGGCTCGATAGATATCTTGCCGCTCCCTTCTGGCTTTTAGAGTTTGAGTTGAGAAATCTGCAGAAAGTCTTATGGGTTTTCCCCTGTATGTGACTTTTTGTTTCTCTCTTGCAGCCTTTAGGATCCTTTCTTTATCCTTACTTCTTCTCATTGTGACTATGATGTGTCTTGGTGTTTTCAGGTCTGGGTTGATTCTGTTTGGTACTCTCTGGGCCTCTTGCACCTTGATATCCTTTCTGTTATTCAGGTCTGGGAAATTTTCTTGTATTATTTCCTCTAGAATGTTTGCTTCCCCTTCCTCTCTTTCTTCCTCTGGCAGGCCAATTATACGAATGTTACTTCTTTTGAGATCATCCCATATGTCTCTGTTGTTGTTTTCAGTGTCTCTCAATCTCTTTTTAAGCTCTTTCACCTCTTTCTTAGTTTTCTCTAACTCATCCTCTGTCTGACTAATTCTGTTTTCTGCTTCTGTTAGTCTGCTTTCCCTTGCCTCAGCTTCTTTCTTCATTACAGCTATTTCAGCTTTCAGTTCTCTAATTGTCTCAAGATAATCAGTATTTTCCTTGGGGGTCTCAACTGTTGTTTCCCTAATACTGCCATTTCTTTCCTCCAATGTTGTTTTCATTTCTGTGATTAATAAGTTTATTATTGCTTGCATACTTTTCTTATCTATGGTTACTTCTGACTGATTTGTGGTTTCTTCTGGGCTCTTGTCTTCATTCATTGGGGTAGCAGTTTTATTTGTTTTTAATCTACCCATTTTTTTTTAATTTATGTGTTTCTCTCTTTTTTTTTTTTTAATGCTCTGTTGTTCCTCAGTTGTTGTGTTTTGAGCACAAGTAACACTGTACTAAATACCTTTATGACAATTGCACTCACCAACCTCCGGAATAACAGTAGCAACTGAAGTAAGTATTGAAGGAGTTTAATCATTACCAGTTAGCCAAACAATTTCTCCAGTCCGTGAAAAAATAGTAACCAAATCCCAGTGAAGAAAGAGAAAAGGAAGAGAGGATAGCAAGAATAGACAGTTATGCAAATCTACTATCCAGTGTATATTCTAAGGGTAACAAGAGTGTAAAGGGAACTAGAGCAGAGATAGACACATAGAGAGTCCACTCTGGGTCAGATTTCTTCCCCAAAGTAATTCACAAATTCAGAAAGGCAAAGAAGAAAGAAGTGTATGACAAGATTAAGAAAAAGAAAAAAAAGAAAAAAAAGAGAGAGATAGAGAGAGATAAGAGAGAGAAAAGGGAGAAGATAAGAAGAAGAGTTGTAATTAAAGAGCAGTGCGAGGAACTTCCCAAATGTGTATCAGTGAATTAAAAAAAAAAAAAAAAAAAAAAAACCCTGTTTGGTGGTATGGGGTATCCTGCTAGTAGCTGGTCCCAGGCATTGCTTATGGGGGGGGGGGGGGGCGGCGGGAAGGATGTATGCTTGAAAATTAAAAGGAAGAAAAAAGAATTTTTTCCCCTACTCTAATTCTTAACCCAAATTAAGTTATAGACACATCCTTGGTATGACCGTTATGGCCCCTTATTGGCTGGCCTGCTAAAGGCAGAAAATCCTATTGTTTACACGAGATGTGTCCAGAGCTCAAAGGCTAGCCGCTTCTCAATCCGCCATCTTCCGGGAAACCCCGCCCTCCAGACTTTTTTAAAGGATTTCTCAAAAATGAAAACTAGCTCCAAGTCCTTTGATCCAATGAGAGCTATACTCAAGAAGTCTTCGGATCCACCCTCAGGGTCGCGGTGGACCCTGGCGACTCCCAAGAGGCAGCCCCCGAGCTAAAGTGCTCTCTCCGGGTCCTCTGCCCGCCGCGCTCTGCAACCGGCGGAGGAGCCGCCTTCCCGGGCGGGCGGAGGACAATGCCCGGCGCACTCGCCTTGCCTGGCGCCGCCTGGGAATTCTGGCACCCCGCTAGTCCGTGTCACCTTTGCTCTAATTGTTAACCCAAATTAAACTGTAATCACTTCTTTGGTGCCCCCCCCTTATTGACTGGCCTGCTAAAGGCAGAAAATCCTACCGTCGCCGACGATGCTATCAGAGCACTCGCTGTTAGCGATTTCTCAGGCCGCCATCTTCCCCTCTATCTAAAGAGATTCTTAATCACTCCCAGAACACAGACATTTTTGAAATGTTATAAGGACAATTGATGGCTGGCAAAAGCCAGTGAGGGCTTTTGATTCCAGTCTTTTTTTTTTTCTTTTTTATTGCCAACAGGGTTATTACTGAGGCTTGGTACCAGTATTACAAATCCATCACAACTCCAAGCAGTTATTTATTTAATTATATTCTATTTTATTTGATAGAACAGAGAGATATTGAAGTGGGGCAATAGATAAGGAGAGGGCAATGTAAGTATCTGTAGACCTGCTTTACTGCTCTCGAAAAGAGTCCCTCCTGAAGATGGGGAGCAGAGACTTGAACCCAGCTTCTTGCACATTGTAACGTGTGTGCTTAACTTGGTACACCATGGCCTATCCCTCTGTTTACAAACTTCAATGCCTCAAAGGTGGCAAAAAAAATCAGAATATTTTCATGCTCATAGTTATGTAAATACACATAAACAAACACACATATATCTTGAATTGTACTTGAATTGCTAATGTACTGAATAACTGCTCAATAGTTTCTATTTTATTTTAGTCTTGATATTTCATAACTTCATATGCAACAGATATCTGTTCCTCATAGTTCTGGACGTTAAAATGTATGATTTTAACTTTATATAATGTGGATTTATTTTTTACTTTATTATATTTTTACCAGAACACTGCTTAACTCTGCCTTATGGTGCCAAGGATTGAACTGGGATCTTGGAGCATCAGGCCTGAAAATAATTTTGTGTAACTGATGCTACTGTCCTGGCTTATTTGGATTTATTTTACATTTATTCCTGTGAGAGCTAAATTTTCAGAGTTGCCCAAAGAGCTTGTTCTCTGTTTATAAAAATGTTATAAATATATCTCTTGGGCTTTTAGTAAAGAATTGCTAAGAATTTTCCAAATTTTTCAGTAGTAAAAGCAAAATGTATAGAAGTGTAATTGTAGAAACTGATTTATATCTCTCTGAATTTGTATGTAAAAATTATCTTACCCATTAAATTTGATTTGCTTTTGCAGAATAGCAATAGTGTTTTATATCTTGAATTTCTTCTTCCTCCCACATATTTTGGAAACATGTTTAGAATTTCCAAATAAAAATGATAATAAAAGCTGAAACTTAAAATAAAAGTCTACGACCGAGTTTGTTACATGTACATCATCTTACATATTAAGATTGTTTTGGAGAGAAGACATTTTAGTTCTACTTCTTGTTGAAAAGACTTCAATTCTATTATAAAGTGCATCTTTTGATGTTTGCTCCAGGTGGACATACTACTTATTTATAAAATGATAAATCAGTTTAAAAATTAAACTAAGAAAACTTTAAAAGAAATTCTGAGGACAATATATTAGCAGATTTCCTGTCTAAGACCCAATTCCTGGCTCACAGCTCGTGTGTGTGTGTGTGTTATATCCTCTATTGAAGGAGGATATAAAACCTGCAGGGGGGGTCGCTTCACAAACCTTCACAAATGGTGAAGCAGGTCTGCAGGTGTCTATCTTTCTCTCCCCCCTCTGTCTTCCCCTCCTGTCTCCATTTCTCACTGTCCTATCCAACAACAATGGAAACAACAATAATAACCACAACAATGATAAAACATTTAAAAGGGCAACATAAGGGGACAAATAGTGTTTAATATATATATGAATACAACTTAGCAGTTAGGAATGATTAAGTCTGGATGTCTTCTTCTTCAGATTTAGTGTTTGCATAAAGAAATGCCACTGATTTTTGTACATTGATTTTGTAGCCTGACAATTTGCTATATTGCCTATTAACTTCCAGTAGTTTTCTGCTTCCCCAAAGCCCCACCCTACTAGGGAAAGAGAGAGGCAGACTGGGAGTATGAATCAACCTGTCAACGCCCATGTTCAGCAGGGAAGCAATTACGGAAGCCAGACCTTCCACCTTCTGCAACCTACAACAACCCTGGGTCCATATTCCCAGAGGGATAGAGAATGGGAAAGCTATCAGGGAAGGGGATAGAATATGGAGATCAGGTGGCGGGAACTGTGTGGAGTTGTATCTCTCCTATCCTACAGTTTTGTTAATGTCTCCTTTCTTAAATAATAATAATAATAAATAATGAATGATTAAGTAGCCTTTTTTTCACCACATCTTGGAAGGAATTTGAAGGAATCATGTTAAGTGAGATAAACCAAAAAGAGAAGTGTGAATATGGGATGATGCTACACATGGACAAAGGAAAAAAAAATGAAACTAGGGCTCGCAGGTTTGGGTGGTGGCACACCTGGTTAGTGCACGTTACTGTGTGTGAGGACTCAGTCTGTGCCCCCAGTCTTCACCTGCAGGGGAAAAGCTTTGCAAGTGGTGATGCCGTGTGAGGGGGAGGGGGGTGTCTCCACAAATGGTGAAGCATGTCTGCAAGTGTCTATCTTCCTCTCCCACTCTCTGTCTACTCTCCTCTCCATTTCTCTCTGTCCTATCCAACACTAACAACATCAATAACAACAATAAATAACCACAACAACGATAAAACAACAAGGGCAACAAAAGGGGGAAAAATAGCCTCTATGAGTAATGGATTTGTAATGCAGGCACCGAGCCCCAGGAATAACCCTGGAGGCAATAACTACATAAATAAATACAAATAGAGAAAAAATAGTGGAATATGTGAAAAGAAGTTATGAAACACCTAGAATCAAAAAGAGAAGAGGTAGCAAGCAGAGATCCTGGGTACAACTCTCCCTTTTCTTTCTTGGAATTCAATGGCTCTCACCTCTGCTTTGCTATGCACACCTTGAGAATGGTTTAGTTAGCTCCCAAATTATATTGCTTTCATTCCCACCAAGTAGAAATATCTAGCACATCTTTCCTGACATATTCGGTTTATCATTTATCTCAATTACCTGGAAGATAAAAAGTTACTTGTCTAGTTTGGGTCAAAGTCCAAGAATTATCTTACTCAGTTACTATTGAGGCAGGAATTAGCAGGTGACAGTATCTAGAAATGGGAAACTTTGATTCCAGTAATAGGTCACGGAAAGGGTCAGATAGTAAATAATTTAGTGTTTATGGGCCAGATCGCTTCTGTGATAAATGTTCACCCCCTGTAGTATAACATTAGCCACATGCAATGACTAATTAAGTGAGAATGTCTTTGTCTCAAGGCAAATGTATTTGTGGACTCTCAAGTGAAATGTCATGTAATGCTATATATTAAAACATGTTATTTTATCCATAGCTGGTAAAAATAAATAAAACATTCTTAGTTGGCAGATCATTACAAAGTAAGTTACAGGTTAGGTTTTAATTCTGTGTGATCATCCATCAACTTTTGGTTTAGCAAAAAAAAAAGAGCTTACTTTTTCCCTACGAAGTTTTTAGAGCTCTCTCTTCCATCTAGTGCCTTGGAAATTCATGTGTTCTTCATCATACCATGTCTTCATCTGAGCATATAACTTCCAAGATTGTCTGTTGGGTAGTATGCCACCTCCCCCTGGCTTCTGCTTAACCATATGCCTATATAGGGATTTACTGATCCAAAGCTTTGGTCTATTTACATAAATCACTTTTACATAAAGCACTCCAGGGCATTGGTGGTTCAGTGATAGGATTCTCACCTGTTCCGCCCCCTCCTTGTCACACTCTGATTTTCACCAGTCACTTTTCTCTCCACCCTCTCTATATCACATCCTGTTTCCACCCTGCTTGGAGAGGATAAAAACAGTTGCTCTTCTGATTAAAGACACCTGGAAATTGCTTTCCGGCTCCGAGAGTTCCAGAGTGTATCTCCTGCAGAAGTTAGTGCGGCACGAGTTCCTGATCCCTCTCCCACGTAGCAGCCTAGATCGGCTCCAGTTGAGTTCTCTCCAAGCCAGAGAGCACTAGCTCAGGAAGAAGTACCCTCAGGCTATCCCGGCATCTCCGCCCGGAACAGGGACCCGTAAGCAGCAGATTTACAAGAAGACATCTTAGATAAGTACACACCTTTTGGGTCTGCAATATTGTGTTAAGGCACTGTGATTTCTTTTCTTTTTTTTTTCTTATTGTTTTCCTGAGATCTCTCCACCATGGAAAATCTTTTCCAAATCCTGCATTCTTTTTCCAGTATACAATTTTTATATATCTGGGACATTTTTCTTGGGGCTTCACCTTATATCCTGTTGATCATCATAGCAACTTTTAAGGGATATATAGGGCAACCTCTCAAAAGGCTTAAGGACCTAGAGGCTGAGGTCCAAGAGATAAAGGAAGTAATCATAGAACTTAACCAGCACCTTAAAAACAAGAAGAAGCAAAGGCCTGTCATGATCTTGACCCACCCTAATTCCTCTGCATCTTGCCCTGAGGCCCCTATTTTGGCATCTTGCCCTGAGGCCCCTATTTTGGCAGACACGTGTCCGAATTCTCCTTTGGACTCCACAGCCACTTCTTCGGCCACCCCCATTTTGGCAGACACGTGTCCGGAACCTCCTGCTGCCTCCATGGCTGTTTCTTCGCCCACCCCTGTTTTGATAGACACATGTCCGAATTCTCCTGTAGCCTCCAAAACCACTTCTTTGGCCACTTGTCCAGAAGCTTCCACTTCGGTGACTCCTCCTACCGCTACACACTTATCAGAGCAAGTCCACACATTTCCGGTCAATGTTGCCCCCAATAGACAAAAACCTCAGGCCTGGTATCCATATTCCGCCACAGACCTGAAGGAACTACGCCAGGCTATCAAAGATGACGGTGTTCATGCCCCATGGACCAGGTCCATTTTACAAGGCCTGCTTCAGAACCTTAATACCCCCCAAGATCGGAGAGATGTGACTCGTGCTACGCTCCCAGGCCCCCTCTTCCTGCAATGGGAGGCATTCTTTCGCGACGAATGTTTACAACAATCGCAGAAAAATATTCAAAATCAGCCAGAGGGTAATTTTGATGCATTGTTTGGAACAGGCCAATTAGAAACAGGGATTCAACAGGTGGAAGCCAAGTTTCCACCCGGGTATTTTGATCAAGTACGCCTGTGTGCATTAAAAGCATGGGAGCGATTAACACCACCCATGGGAGCAGCCTCAGCCCCCATTCTCTCCCTGCAACAAGAACCTGATGAATCCCTCGCTAAATTCATTGCCAGGGTCCAGTCGAGTTTGGAAAGGAAGATTTATAATCCTGACGCTCGTTTTCTCCTCCTGCGATCCATAGTCTGGGATGGAATGCTTCCGCATTTTCGACAGGCCTGTATCACTCTTAAAAACGAACACCCAGATACTTGGATTCTAGCTACACAGGATCTCAGATCAAGCTCTTTTCAAGGACCTATGTTACAGGCCTATGCAGCTACCATACATAAGCAAAAAGGGGCTTGCTTTCAGTGCGGTCACCAAGGGCATTGGCGTAACCAATGTCCAGAAAGTAGACCGCGACCCCGCCTCCAGTCAGGGCGACCCCACCTCCAGTCAGGGAAACCCCGCCTCCAGACAGGGAATCAGAGAACACGAATGCCTTGTCCCAGATGCCAGAAAGGATTTCACTGGAGGAGAGATTGTTGGTCAAGGTTCCATAGGAACGGCACGCCTCTGCCAAATGTAAACAGGGATTTAAACTAGGTATTGGGCTTCCCTTAGCCCCACCCCCAAGAGGGAAGGAAGCAGGTCGCCCGCTTGGTGCTGTGCCCTTCTTCCACAAACAGAAGCCCAGCTTGGGACCCAATCCGTCGCTATACCCACCACGCCAAGTAACAATAACAGAGGGTGAGTAGAAGGAGGAACCCGCAGTATATGGGAACTTCCAGCATAGAAATAACCGGCTGGAGCAAGAGAACAGCTCGAATTCGGAGCCTGAGATTTTATGGACCACCCCTGTTTTAGAAAGGGGTCACCCAACTATGACAGTAAAGATTGGTAATATTCCTTTTAAGTGTTTGATTGACACGGGAGCAGATAAGACAATATTAAGACAAGCAGAGGTTCCCCAGAGTTGGGAACTCCTCCCAGGACCACGCTTACATGGTGTTGGAGGATTGACTCAGGCATTCCGCACATGAGATTCCCTTGTGTGGGAAGATCCAGAAGGGACTACCGGACGCTTTCAGCCTTTAATAGCTGATATAAGCACCAAATTATTGGGAAGAGACTTGCTGGAATCTTTAGATGTAGTGATATCCTCAGACACCTCTGCAGGACACCACACTCACTCCTGTGAGACTGCTAGACCCAACCAGCACCCCCAATACTAACTGCCACTGTTCGTAACAGAACTCCCCGCTTAGATTGGCTTTCTAATGAGCCTGTCTGGGTGGAACAGTGGCCTTTGCCTAGGAAGAAGCTAGAAATTTTTAAAAAACTCGTCCAAGAGCAGTTATCTTTGGGACACATTCGTCATTCTCGGAGCCCATAGAATACTCCAGTCTTTGTGATTAAAAAGCGCTCAGGAAAATGGCGCCTCCTCCAAGATCTTCGTGCAGTTAATAAAACCATGCAGGTTTGGGGCTCCCCCAAAGGGGTTTGCCTCTTGCTTCCGCAATTCCCACAGGAATTCCAATCATAGCTATTGATATACAGGATTGTTTTTTTCTCTATTCCCTTACACCCACAAGATTGTAAACGTTTTGCTTTCTCTGTTCCTTCTATTAATAATGCCAGCCCTGCCAATAGATTTGAATGGGTGGTACTGCCCCAGGGCATGGCTAATAGTCCTACTATTTGTCAAGAGGTTGTTAAATCTGCCCTTTTCCCATATATTCATAAGGGCCTTAAGGTTTTTCTTTATATGGATGACGTGTTAATATGGGGAGAATTAGATACAGATCTCTCCACCCTACGTGATTTTCTAATCCCTGCCTTAAAGAGAAGTGGACTTAATGTAGCTCCTGAGAAGATACAGCTAATCCCTCCAATATCTTTCTTAGGCTCAGAGATTTCCCTAACACAGATTCGTCCTTTAAAACCTTGTGTTACTTTTCCTTCTAATCTCACTCTTGCTTCTTTACAAAATTTTCTTGGAAATTTGAATTGGCTTAGGCAGTATCTTTATCTGCCTATGAGCTGCCTGCAACCACTGTTCGATCTGTTAAAAGGAAACAAACAGCCCTCCTCAAAGCGTATGTTAACCCCTGAAGCCTCCTTGGCTCTGGAAAAAGTTAACCAGGCTCTCCAGGACATGCACCTCGTTCGGTTCTCCCCCTCCTCTCCAGTAAATCTTCTAATCTTTAACTCCACCCCCACGGTAGTGGGGGCATTGTGGCAGAAACATGGCGTTCTCGAATGGCTTCATACGCCAGTAGGCGGAGCTCCAAGACTCCTTACCGAGATTGATGCCTTAGCATTTATGGTTTGCCAAGGAAGAAACAGATCGGTTCAGGTCTTAGGAAGGGAACCAGATTCAACCATTCTTCCCTTTTCTCTCACTGATACAGAATGGCTCATACTCCACCATTCTCGTTTTGCCATAAGTTTAATGGGTTTTCCAGGACAATTAGATAATCATTTTCCCTCTAATAATTTGATAGCTTCTTTACCTCTGTTGCCTCTACTAGTACCTAAACTTTTCTCTCGAGATCCCATCCCCTCTGCTCCTACAGTGTTCACTGATGGTGGAAAAAAGGGAGCTGCTGCCCTTATATATTATCCAGACCAGCAATACCCCAAACCTCTCTTTACTGAACTTCCTGATAATTCCCCTCAGTACAAAGAACTTTATGCTGTTTTCCTTGCATTAAAAGCTGTACCAGAATCTTTTAACCTTTTTTCTGACAGTGTGTATACTGTTAACTTACTTCCATGGCTTGCTCGATCTTATGTAAGAATTGATGACAACCCACTTTCTCCTCTTTTAATTCAAATTGCCGCTATGCTCTGTTCTCGAACCCATCCACTGTATGTTCAGCACCTACGTTCCCACAGCCCTCTTCCTGGTCCCCTGTCCAAAGGGAATGCTGCAGCTGACCACCTTGCCTCCACAAGAATTCTCCTAGCCTCTAATCCTGCTGACTTTCATTCCCTAACCCATGTTAATCTTAAAGGTCTTCGAGCTCGATTTCCTGATATTCCTCTGCCACAGTTAAAACGTATTCTTGCTACATGTTCCTCCTGTGCAGGTCTAATCAAAACACCTGCTATTCAGACTCTGGGGGTTAATCCTTGAGGTTTAAAAGCCAACGCTCTTTGGCAAATTGATGTTACCCACATACCTAACTTTGGCAAACAAAAATATGTGTTCGTCTCAATTGATACCTTCTCTAAGTTTATGTGGGCTACAGCTCAGACTGGAGAAAACTCAAAAAAGCTTATAAGCCATATGCTCTCCTGTTTTGCTGTAATGGGCTTACCTCTTCAACTTAAAACGGATAATGGACCTGCTTTTACCAGCAAACAATTTAAAGATTTTTGTTCCCTCTGGAACATTACTCATACTACAGGCATTCCGTATAATCCACAGGGACAAGGCATTGTTGAGAGGGCCCATCAAACTCTTAAGGCTCAATTAAATAAAGAAAAAGGGGAAATGTACCCCCCTAATATCCAGCTGGCAAAAGCCTTAACTACATTAAATCTCTTTAATATTTACAAAAACTCAGACCAACCTCCTATAATTCTTCATTGGCAAACACCACCCACCCTCCCAGCTATTAAAGTCAAATGGAAAGACTCACTTGATAAAATTTGGAAAGGACCTGACCCCCTGTTGACTATGGGGAGGGGTTTCGCATGTATTTTTCCACAAAATTACTCCAAGCCTGTTTGGGTTCCTGCCCGCCATGTTCGGCAATACCCACATGATGGCGCTGATATCCCTGAAGAACAAGAAACACTGCAAGAAGACTGGCTGCAAGAGGACTGGCTACAGGATGCACCCCAGGATCCATAATACAGCATGGCAGAATAAAAAAAAAAAATCTGATTCACAGAACTCCTCCCCCCCCCCCCGAATGAATGTCTTATGCTATGACTGGCCAGTTGTGTTTTGTGAGTGAGTGAGTGAAAAAAAAAAATTGAGTGAGTTGAGTGACCAAAATTTTTGTATGACCCATTGTGCTCAAAGTACTCTGAAAGTTCACTGACTTTATATAAAACGGCTGGATGCAGCCACGGTTTCTGGAGACATCCAGAAACAGTCCAAAAATTGTTCATTCCCCCTTTTGATTTCTTTTTTAAGTCTTGATATCAATATGAAATGTTTAGTCTTAAACTGTGTGAGTAAAGATGGTTCAACTATGACAGTAGATCTAAATTCACATTTGAAATGATATATCTTATTTAAAAGTTTTTCTCCTCCTGTGTGTTATAAACTATATGCTTAATATGGGTGTTTCAAGTTTGGTAAACATTAACTTAACAGTTAAATTGTAACTTCGAAGCTACATTTTTACGAGAAGAGGTAAAATCAATTCATTTAAGTAACTGAGTGTTTAAGGTAAAACTCTAAATATTCAATGTGACAATTCATCATCTCCTAAGTTAAAATACAAATTCTCTATACAGGACATTTTTGGAGGGCCCCCAAAAATGTCCTGTAAGCTATCTTGTGGAAATTAATCCACAACAAATTTGGCATCAATCCGATATTGTAAATGTACCAAAAAAAAAATTGTCACTAAAATGTGTTAACTCTAGTAACCTGAGTTTGCTTAAAAACCCAATGTAAAAATAGTTAAGAATCAATATATGTGACTTAAATTCGGTATGAAAACTTTGCTATATAAAGACTGCTACATGAGGTCACGTAAGATGACCTTTACACAAAATTATAAAGATACCTAAACCAATTATAATCATTGAATTATCAATTGTAGTAAACTTCTAATTTGTTACAAAGTTTTTTCATAAGTAATTGACTACAGCTATGACAAGCCTTCGCATAAAGAAGCATCTGCTCATATAGAATCCCCAGAAATCCATCTTGGACCCCTGACCTCTGACATCACCCACAATTACAGCCATCCCCCGAAACCCATGATGTGACCTGACACGATCTGGAGAACCTGATTCACAGACTCCAAAGGACAAGACTTTCCTACTGCCTTTCTCTCAACCATCGGTGTCTGCTCTTCCTGCTTCTGTTTCGCCCACCATGTTTTGGCGGTTCCAGGTCACTCTCTACAGAGAAGAAAAGTTCCAGTGGCCGTCCTCCTCCATCAAGATAGACGTGTGGCATTTATTTCCTGGCCTTTGACATTGGACTGATGCTTCTATAGAACTTGCTGGACACTCCTTTTATACTGCTGGACTTCTTGAAGAATGACTGTAGCAGATCATAGAACTTACCGCCAGCTGACTCGGGATTTTGCAATGCCAGATCACCCCTCTAGCCCCTCAGCTTATCAGGCCCCCACTCCTCCACCCATCAGGCTCACTCTGTCTCTTGTTACTCTTACTTATCCCTCCCTGTCTTGTGCTAGTTCTTTTTGAAGACACTTACACACTATCATTCTGCTTTCTTCCCAACAGGTTTCCGTTCACCCCTACACTGCTATTCCCCTGACAGAGATGAAGCCTTTTACAGACATTGACCCAGTTATATATGGCCATTAAGTAAGAGGAAGATGTTGGGGAATTGTGAGAATATGGTTGAGCTTGGAAGGGCTTGAGCCTGAGGGGTGTGTCAATCCTGTTAGTCTCTCTCTCCACGGAGAGGTTGAGCAAGGAGGGACAGTAGAACCCCAAAAAAGGTGTGCCTCTTATCAGTCTCCCTGCCTCACAAAGTGCCCCACACTCCAGATACTATGGCAAATAGTTAAAAAGAAAGGGGGAGATGTTGGGTAGTATGCCACCTCCCCCTGGCTTCTGCTTAACCATATGCCTATATAGGGATTTACTGATCCAAAGCTTTGGTCTATTTACATAAATCACTTTTACATAAAGCACTCCAGGGCATTGGTGGTTCAGTGATAGGATTCTCACCTGTTCCGCCCCCTCCTTGTCACACTCTGATTTTCACCAGTCACTTTTCTCTCCACCCTCTCTATATCACATCCTGTTTCCACCCTACTTGGAGAGGATAAAAACAGCTGCTCTTCTGATTAAAGACACCTGGAAATTGCTTTCCGGCTCCGAGAGTTCCAGAGTGTATCTCCTGCAGAAGTTAGTGCGGCACGAGTTCCTGATCCCTCTCCCACGTAGCAGCCTAGATCGGCTCCAGTTGAGTACTCTCCAAGCCAGAGAGCACTAGCTCGGGAAGAAGTACCCTCAGGCTATCCTGGCAGTTGTCATAGCAAGGGAAAAGGGAAATGGAAGGAGCTCTGCTTTGACTTAGAAGAACCACACATTACATTTCACAACTCATTGTCCAGAAGAAGTCACATAATCCTCAACTAATTTCATGGGACATTTCACAGTATAGGAAAGCAGATGAAATGTAGGCCAAGTAGTGACAACCTAGTTCAGAGTATCAAACCAATAGTGGTCAATAATTTATCTCTACATCTATCAACTAAACATATTTCAATTTTTGCTTTTAAATTGATTTTTCACTGTGCAATTGGATTCTACTTCAGAGAACTTGTCTCCAAGCAATGCTACTGTGCAAATGGATGTATAATAAATTCAATTAGGGTTCTAGATAGACCAATTCATCTTCATTTATTTAAAAAAGTACTCAGTAGTATTTCTTTTTAAAATTTTATTATTGTCTTAAAATAAGGTCAAATCCTGTACTTATGTCCATTCTATTATACAAATTTTATTTTCTATGGTCAAGTCCCACTGCCTACTTACAGAGGGAAAGTTTCTCCAGCAGTGAATTAGTTCTGCAGGTATCTCTCTATCTCCTATTTCCCTCTCAATTTCTCTCTGTCACTATCCAAAATAAAAATGCAAAACAAATACATTTTTTTAAAAAAAGAAAATTTTCTTGTGTACAATTTACTAAACTGAGAAGCATGGTTATGAAGTAGGAGCCATTTCAGATCACATTGCTGATAAACTAGAAGAAAAGAGATGTACTTGAAGAAAAATCACCTGAAAACTCTAAATATAACCAGGATCTCTCTAGAAATGTACTAAGCCACAGGTGAGTACAGACACCTGACACCTATGGTCAGTGGGTGGGAAAGGGTTAAGGCAGAAATTTTCCTAACTCAAAAGCCATACTTGGTTTCAAACTGGAAGTGAAGCAGCTGAGCACACTACCTGGGGCAGGAGAATACCAAAGACAGCACACTGATTCCTCATCAGAGATTAAAGGACACTGAAAAAAAACAAAAGAATCATATGATAAGACCTCAAAAGAAATAATGTGTGCATTATTGGTTTGCCAGAGGAAGAAAGAGGAAGGGGAAGAAAGCATAAAGTAGAAGAAAACTCCGCCACTATCAACCACAGAAAAGACATAAAGATCCAGCCATGACATCATCTCCCCAGGCAATAACCTCTGCATATCAGAGGTCAGGCTCAGGAAAAAAACTAGTATAGTCATGGACCCCTTGGAATACGTGTAAAATAGAAATACTATCTTCAAAACAGAGACTCCAAACCTTCATCTGCAATGTTCTTGCCTTTAAGTTCATGATTAGTCAACAATTTATTCTGCTTTATAGCTTAACTCTTTCAGCCACCAGGTTCCAGATGCTATCATTATGTCAACCTCCCTTCCCTGGGAAGAC